>NC_025694.1:23575618-23588486 GCF_000633955.1 Camelina sativa | reverse complement strand
ATAAAAAAAAATGTTATTTGAAAGAGATATGACAATCTTTGAGAAGAAAAATAATTTTATCAACCACCTTTTTTGATCAACAAGAGTTTTCAATATACAAATTATATTTTCAGCAAGTGCAAATATCAAGGTGTGTCCATAAAGCAAAATCATATATGAACTTTTTTGAAACAAATGGAAAATCAACACTTAAAAGTGATAGTCACTATTTTCATAGTCATTTCTAAATCACATCCCTCAAAATTGAATCATTTATGAAAAAAATCTAAGAAAAACATAACCTTGGAGGAAATAAAGATGAATATATTTGATGAAGTTCACATTTGTTTTGGTTTGAATAAAAGAATGAGTTTGAATCGATTTTTGTATAAAGATTAGAGAAGAATCAAGAAATGTAAAGATCAGTGTGAATTTTAAAGGTACCAACTTGCATTTTGTTGTATAACATTCAAAAGTTTTGGAAAAAAGTTTGAAAATTTTAGGAGAAAACACTTTAAAATAAGTTTGTTGAGAATGGAAGGATAAGTTTGTACACAATTTTCATTTTGATGAATCTTGGATCAAATTATGTAGGTATCAGTTCATATGATCCAAATCGAAATTGTTTTTAATGTAAGTAAACAAAAATCAAGTTGAAGAATTAATGGAGTTTATTAAAATATATATATTTAGTTATATGGACACACCTTGATATACTCAATAATTAATTTTACTTTTTAAGTTTTCCGAGAATAAAACCAAATAAATTAAAATCATAAAAACACAAATCTCGATTAAAAAAAAATTAAAATTAAAACAAAAATATTTTTAGGATGGTAAACAATTAAAATCAAATGGAATTACGAGTGTTATTTTTCTACCTTACCTTCTAGATTCTAATATTGTAAAAAAAAAGTATTTTAAGTGTGATAAAGGACACAAATCTCCTAAGTGAAAAAGTAAAGAGACATGATCATCCTAAATATTTTTCAAATATTTCTAAAAATATTTATAAGTGAAAATTATATTAAAGAAAATTAACACAACCTGATCTTCTAGAGTTTTTTTAGGATGGTAAATATAGATATATAAGTAACAACAATATATAGTGAACAAAAAATGATGCAACCGTCCTAAAATAATTATAGTATATATTTTTCTGAAATATCTGCAAATTGTTGTCCTATTCTTGATATTTGTCAAGATTTGAGTTACAACCGAATTAATTTCTTCAAGCTGCCGGTTCTGCTCTAATAACCGAACCCGAACCGAAGCCCATAAATCTCGGTTCGGTTCGATTTGGTGATTTCGGTTCGGTTTATCCCAGGGAAAACCAAACCTAATGTTGAAAACGACGTCATATCGTATGTACACATTATCACTCACGTCGACAAATCGGCATGAGTCAACAACGGCAGAGTTACCATCTCTCACCGGTGAACGAGGGTTTAGGGTTTTAAACACCTTTGATTTCACTCTCTCTCCCTCTCTCTATACACAAATGCAAAGCTTCGAATACCCTTAAAGTGGAATCTGTCATCTGCAATGTCTCAATCAGTGGTTCGAGCAATCTCAGCTCGGAAGAATCAATTCACTTGTGGGTTTTACCAGAGATGTGTCTTTTCTCAGCAATTTCATTCCCGAGATCAGATCATTGCTCCCAATTGCTTCAATTTTTCATCTTTAGGTATGTAAATCTCATTTCTTTCAATTTTTCTGCATATATGACAAACTCTCAAATCTCAAATCTTTCACTTGTGTTTCTCCTTCAGGGTTCAGCTCAATTGCTAGACATGTAATTCATCAGAATAGTTATAGGATTTTTGGTAATTTGATCACAGACTTGAATCTTGCTTGCTTAGTTCGACCCACAAATGGGTTTGCCTCGGTTTCAAATCTTGGTTCTGATGAATCAAATTTTGATGATGGTGAGGCTTCCTGTGAGAAACTTGTTGATAAGAAGCCAAAGGTTGTTTACAAGAAACCAATTGATTTCACCAAATTTGATGTGAATCTGCTACCTACTGTGATGCTTATGGGACGGCCAAATGTTGGGAAGTCTGCCTTGTATAACCGGTTAGTTTCAAGATTAGTTTTTTTTTTTTTTTTTGTAAAGTTTTGGGGTTATTACGTTGTAATGGATTTAAAGCTAATTGTGTTGTTGTCCAGATTGATTCGGAGGAGGGAAGCTCTTGTTTACAACACTCCAGATGATCATGTTACAAGAGATATAAGAGAAGGGGTTGCAAAATTAGGTGATTTGAGGTTTAATGTTTTGGATTCTGCTGGTATAGAGACTGAGGTTTCTTCGGGTACTATTCTTGGTAGAACCACAGCAATGACAGCTAATGTGCTTGCAAGGACTCAGTTTGCGGTTCTTATTATCGACGTGAGGTGAGACTTTAAATCCTAGTTAGTGGTAACAACAAACTAATTTGATGCTAGTGTTTTTGTTTCCCTATAAATCGTTGTCTTGTTAATGTTTTTGTAGGGCTGGGTTGCATCCATTGGATTTAGAGGTTGGGAAATGGTTAAGAAAGCATGCTCCACAGATTAAGCCCATAGTAGTTATGAATAAATCTGAATCAATTGGCTCTCTTGATGAAGTTGCTTCAGAGGCCCTTGCATTAGGTTTTGGTGAGCCTATTGCTATTTCAGCTGAGACTGGACTTGGTATGACTACACTTTATGAAGTTCTCCGTCCTCTACTAGAGGATTACATGGTTGAAAGGCTAAACGGTAATAAAACCAATCTATACCCGTATCAAGACAATCATACCAGAAGCTGCTTCCTTGATTTATCTCTTTACTGAACCTCAACAGTCTTATATTAGATATGTGCAGTCAAGACGATGTTCTGAGCGATGAAAATCTCTCTGATGAAATCGATGAGTCCAAGTTGCCATTGCAGTTAGCTATTGTGGGTAAGCCTAATGTTGGGAAGTCCACACTTCTTAATGCATTACTGGAAGAAGAGCGTGTGTTGGTGGGTCCAGAAGCTGGTCTCACTAGAGATGCTGTGAGAGTTCAGTTTGAGTTTCAGGGTAGGACAGTCTATCTGGTAAGTTAAGAATTCTGGCTTTTTTTCTTCTACTTCTCTTACACTATCTATCTATTGTTCTCTTAACGTTAAACATAAAAAAACTGAACCAGCGTTTCATTTTTTTCACTTTGTTTGATGTTTATGCCGGTTATTTGTTAAGGTTGACACTGCTGGTTGGTTGGAGAGAACAGAGCGAGACAAAGGACCAGCATCTTTGAGCATCATGCAATCGAGAAAAAGTCTTATGCGGGCACATGTTATCGCTTTAGTTCTTGATGCCGAAGAGGTTTGTATACATATATACTCTCGTGATTCATGTTTTTTTTTGCACAACTGTGAAAACAGAGAAAGGAAATAAAGAGTTTGCTCACCGTATGTTTTGTATTTGCAATCTCCAGATCATAAAAGCTAGATGTAGTATGACACATTCAGAAGTAGTTATAGCTAGACGTGCTGTAGAAGAAGGACGTGGTCTAGTCGTCATCGTTAACAAAATGGATCGTCTAAGAGGGAAAGAGAACTCTGAGATGTACAAGAAGATCAAAGAAGCTGTTCCCATTGAAATACAGACAGTTATTCCTCAGGTAATATAGTAAAAATAGCAACTTTGTTAATTCTTGTTACATCCTTGTCATTCTTCTGATTTCCGGTGACGGAAACATAATACTTGGTTGCAGATAACTGGAATACCAGTCGTGTTTATCTCTGCATTAGAGGGAAGAGGACGTATGGAAGTGATGAAAGAAGTCACTGACACGTACAAGAGATGGTGTTCAAGACTTTCCACAGGCCGCCTCAATCGCTGGTTGCGTAAGGTTTGTACTGTAAATGAATCAGACTATAGTAATATATACAATTAATGTGACATAATCATTACTTGCTTAATCATTTGTTCTGTGTGTTGAGTTAGGTTATGAGCCGACATTCTTGGAAAGACACAGCTTCGCAGCCAAAGATCAAGTTTTTTACTCAAGTGAAAGCTCGACCACCGACTTTTGTAGCGTTTGTGAGCGGTAAAACGCAGTTATTGGAAAGCGACATAAGGTTCCTGACTAGATCATTGAAGGAAGACTTTGATTTAGGAGGGACTCCTATCCGAATCATACAGCGTGTTATTCCTCGTGGACCATCTGGTACAGGTGGTGGTGGAAGCGGAAACCGCTCGAGTGGTCGAGTAGTGCAAAGAACCACCTCAGACAAACGGACTGTCTCACTCTAGAACCTATTAGAAGTGAAGCAGTTTCTTTTAATCTTTTATGTTCTGTTCTCTAGTTATGTGCTCTGTTTTGTACGATCGTCAAGCCACATTAAAAAAAAAAAGTACATGAAGTTAGCCGATTAAAGCCATGTTTTATAGCTTCCCACTATTACAACATAAAACAAGAGTGAAATAGCAATATTATATAACAGATCATTCATTGGAAACGTATTCATAGTTTTACAATATATAAAATCATCATGATTAATCAAAAACTCATACATAGTTCACTTCTTATCACGCAGATCCTTGATATAATCTTCGTAAGCTTTACTGGGAATACGAGCATCCATCCAAGAAACGTTCATCACCTTCGCTTGTGAGCCCAAGTTCATCAACGAGACTAGATTCGCTAAGGTTCCAATGGCTCCAATCATGGCTAAGACTTTAGTTGCGATATCGTAAAACAATCTCCAGTTCTCATCTTTGTTACCTTTGTCCTCGTTGTTGTTCATACTGGTATGATCGCGCATAGATCTAACTTCTTCTACTCTTTTGATTTCTTTTGTTTGGTGTGCGTATGTGTTTTGTGTGTCCAAAGCGATAGGTTCATGAGAGATTTTTAGGGTTGCTACTTGCTAATGTGAGGCCGACAATTAAGACAATTTGCTATTTACTACTATTTTAGTGGTATCTTTTAAAGTATATCTCGATTTTTAAAGAAATAATATAATTTGACATGCAAAATAAAAAGGAAATTTAAAGTAATAAATCATCTTTCATTAGTTAAATATAAAGTAATAAATAATCACCATTGGAGGTGTTCTTATTATACCCAATTTAATTTCGGCTATATATGTTAAAATGTGGATATTAATTATTAATGAGAAATTCCTTTAAATACCACTAAAAAAGTTTTTTTTTTCCAAAAATACCACATTTTAGCTTTTTTTCCAAAAATAATACAAAAGTTTTTTTTTCCAAAATTACCACAAACACAAAAAATTGATTTTTAAAGATGTAGAACTTTTTTGTAGGTTTGGGTTGACACATTTAGTTTTAGGGTATAGTTTTTAGGGGTAGAGTTTAGTATTTAGAATTTAGGAATTATTTTTTAGTATTAGGATTTTAATTCAGTTATGTGGTATTTTTTAAAAAAATTACATTTTAGTGGTATTTTTGGAAAAAAAACTAAATAATGGTATTTTTTGGAATAAAAACCTATTTCGATGGTATTTATGACAATTGTCCATTACTAATTGTGTCATACCGGATATTTTGGATAATTTTGACATATATAACTGGTTTTTGTTATCCTTTAAATATTACAAATTTTTTCACTTCTACTCTTTATCCAAAAAAAAAAAAAAAGAAATATCTAATTAACTTCTTTGAGCTGATTTCCTTTTGTTGACAAAAAAGCAAAGAAACATATCTTCTATATATTGGAGTATTTTGTATCTTTGGAAATTGGAATAATAAAAGGCTCTAAAATTAACTAGAGAAGAAAGACACAAGAAAAAAAAAACTTTGGAAAACCAAAAGATACAAACCTCAAAGAGATGACATTATGAAAAGAGTAGACTCCGTCTTGATGTTGTAAATAAGCTATGGTGCGACCTTTCTCGAGCTGATTTTTCCTTGAACGATCAGTCTCTCCTGGTCCACTGGTGGGCGCCCTTTCATGCATTTTTTTCTTTTCTTTTACTTTCGGAAAAATGCCAAAAAAAAAAATCCGAAGTTATTTTTATGTGAACGTTTAATACCCAATATTTTTGGATTAGAATAAAAGTACATCAAATAATAAAAACGTGTCATTTAAAACCCAAAATAATAAGTGTTGTTATTTTCATACCCACGATTTTTCAACAAAATCAAAATTTCAATTTTACCCTGTTTATCTAATTATTTATTAATTTTAAATATAAAAATTCTTAGTTTTCTGATAACCATATCAAATTGGAAATTAATCTCGGTAATATACTTATTTCTCTCTATTAAAATTGGAAATATCCGAACAAGTAGAATTAGAAGACATTCTCTAGAGTTGTGGTAGTCCGAGGTAAGAAATCATCCTGAGCAGCACGTAAAATGGATCAGAAGATGCACCTAAGCGAGTCGATGGAGGCCAATGTAGACAATCATCATACCTGTAGAACAATAGAGTTTATGACATCTGCATATGTCACAACTAGATGGAGAGACATACATCTTGGAGGAGCAATAACAAAACATCTAATCCTCTCCCTCTCTATGTTCCCCAACCTAGCCCGGTTCTAAATCACGAATAAGACAAGCAAAGACACAACCCCTGCACCTAGCGAATGTCCAACAGACGTCAACGAATAGCTCGGGTTTGCCTCGAGTAACTCCCTTAAAACCACATGCTCCTCTTCGAAAACCCACATGGCAGCCTTTAACAATCTGTTGTGCACAGTGCACATAACCTCCTTCAAACTTGGTCGTCTGCCCAAGTTTGTTATCAAGCAGAACAGCATAATCACACTCTTTAGCCAAATTAAGCCCTCTAATGGCCAAGATGACATCACCGTTGTCATGATCCAAGTAGATCATGTAAGGCGTCACACGTCCTTGAGTGTGATCATAGTCTTTCTTGAGAATAACATGATACAGGTCAATCCCATAACCACTGGGAGGTGCCCACATGGGGTCATGAAGATCCTCCTCATAGACGGCTGTTAAGGATTTGCTCTTTCTCTGTTATTAACCGATGCTCTGTTTCTGTGTATGTTTGTTTGTAGAAGAAGAGAAGAGAGAAGTAGAGAGAAGAGAGACGACACACGGATTACAAGTTCCCAAAGCCATACACCGGCTAAGGTACGTCTTGGTGAGCTAACTGACCAGCTCACAAGGTCTTATAGAACGTTTATAACCCGAGTACAAGAGACCAGGAGAGATTTAGACAACCATAGAGAGTCTATACAACCGAGCTAAGAAGGTAAGTCCTCTCTTACTCTCAAGACACTCTAGATCTAACCTGCTTGCTACTCACGCTCTTTCTTGTAATTGTGTTGGCCGCTTCTCTGCGGCTCCCTCTCCTTTTATACACCCAAGGAGACACCTCTGACAGCTCACCTAAACCTAGGTGAATCGAACCTTATCCGTTTGCTAGCATCACTATGAACCCTTACACTGCAAAACGCGAGAAAGACTTTTGTCTTGACCAAAGGTGACCGTTGCCAAGCTTTGAATCCTTTGTGGGCCTGTCTTCTTAAGTGTCCGACCCATACTCCTCAATTGTGGTCCATTAATGAATTGGATCGACACTTCACATTCTCCACCTCGATTCACTTCCGATAACCCGAAAGAGATAGACCATCTTCTTGTCTTTTCCCTTTCCCGTTCCGACTAACCCGCCGGAACCCTAGCTCACTCTGAGCTAGCCTTAGTTCCGAAAAACCTTTAGATCGCTTCTTCCATCCTCAAACTTCTGCACCGACAATGGTTTAGTGAGGATGTCAGCTGGATTGATTTTGGTATCAATCTTAGTTACAATCATCCCCTTCTGCAATCACGTCTCGGATGAAGTGATAGCGAGTCTGGATGTGTTTTGTCCTCTCGTGGAAGACACTGTTCTTGGCCAAGCAGATGGCACTCTGTGAGTCACAGAAGATGTTAGCAGCCTCCTATGGAAAACCTAACTCACTGGTAATTCTCTTAAGCCATAAGGCTTCCTTTGTAGCCTCTGCTAACGCCATGTATTCCACTTCTGTTGATGACATTGCGACTATCTTTTGCAGGCCTGAACGCCAACTGACCGTGTTTCCTCCGACTTGGAAAGCATAGCCGGTAACAGATCTCCTCCGACCCAGTTCAACATTCTATCACGAGTTGGGCATCTATTCAACACAAACAANTAGATCTCCTCCGATCCAGGTCAGTAGCATAATCGCTATCACAAAACCCTATAACTTCAAATATGTCAGATTTCTTGAATGTTAATCGACACTTTGAACTCCCACTGAGATACCTTAATATCCAAATGACTGCTTCCCAATGTTTTGTGTTAGGGGAGCTTATGAAACGGCTTACAAGGCCCACGGCGTGAGCAATGTCTGGTCGTGTCCGGACCATTGCGTACATGATGCTTCCGACTGCACTGGCGTAAGGTTTGTCTTTCATCCGCAACTCCATTTCTGTTCTGTCTTCGGTAGGAGTGCTAGATAATTTGAAATGACACCCCATTGGGGTTTCAACTAACTCTGACTCAGTAATGCCCAAGCCCCTTAGTATTTTCTCGATGTAGTCTTCTTGAGATAATGTCAGAGTTCTTTTCTTACGATCTCTGATAATATCCATTCCTAGAATCCTTCTTGTTGGACCCAAATCTTTCAATTCAAATTCCTTACTCAACATTTCTTTCACCTTCTTGACTTCTGTCATATCCTTAGCCGCTACTAGCATGTCATCTACATAGAGTAGTAGATAGACATACTTTCCTTCATCATAGTTCTTGAAGTATACACATGAATCATATTCACTCCTTGTAAACTTCCTTTCCTTCATGAATGTATCAAACCTCTTGTTCCACTGCTTTGGAGACTGTTTAAGACTGTATAGGGATTTTTGGAGCAAACATACCTTGTTTCCCTGTTGATAACCCTCTGGTTGCTCCATGAGTAACCGTTCTTCAAGATGTCCATGCAGGAAAGCTGTCTTAACGTCTAGTTGTTCCAGCTCTAGATCGTTTTGGACAACAATCGATAGCATTAGCCTGATTGTGGTGTGCTTCACTACTGGTGAGAAAACCTCATTGTAGTCAATTCCTTCAATCTGAGCGTATCCCTTTGCCACCAACCTGGCTTTAAATCTCGGTCCTTTAACCCCTTCTATACCTGGTTTTAGTTTGAATACCCACTTACAGCCGATTACCTCTTGTCCCTCTGGTATTTCAATCAATTTCCAAGTTTGATTTTTGTCATGTGATGCCATTTCCTCATCTGATGCACTGTTCCATTTTTCTCCTTGTTTGCTACTCATAGCCTCCTGAAATGTCTTAGGCTCTTCAATCTCTATCAGTTCTGCCATTGTCAGTGCATAGGCTGCTACATCACAGTCATCGAATCTGCTTGGTGGCTTGATAATTCTTCTCTCCCTATCCCTTGTTAGGAGATAGTTCTCAAGATCAGACGATGATCCTCTGTTCTCAGATTCATGATCTGACTTCTTTTCTGTTTCTGGATCTTGACGAGCTCCACCTCCAGCTGAGGATTCACCTTGAACTTTTACTAACTCATTTCCTTGAGTTTCTTCTTGTAAATCAACTCTAACCCTTTCCGATCCGCTTGTAGTTGATTTTACCAAGTCCTTGTAGAGAGTGTCTTCCCAAAATGTGACATCTCTGCTTATGACATATTTCCTCTCTTCTTGACTCCAAATTCTGTAGCCTTTGACTCCTTGTGGGTATCCCATGAAGATTCCTTTCTTATCTCTAGGCTTAAGTTTTCCTTGATCAACATGATAGAACACCAAACATCCAAATCTCTTCATGTGTTCATAATCTGGTTTCGATCCTGACCAGATTTGCTCTGGCACTTCAAAGTTTAGAGGAGTGGATGGTGTTCTATTTATCATATACACCACTGTTGAGGTTGCCTCTGCCCAAAATGTCTCGCTTAGTCCTGTTTCACTTAGTAGACTTCTGACTTTCTCCAGTACTGTTCGGTTCAATCTCTCAGCTACTCCGTTCTGTTGAGGAGTGTATGGACACGTCTTGTGTCGCATGATCCCATGAGCTTTGCAGTGATCATCGAATACCTTGTTACAGTATTCTAGTCCATTATCTGTTCTTAGCGTCTTAAGCTTCTTCCCACTCTGGTTCTCAACATATGTTTTCCACTCAACGAACTTGCTGAAAGCTTCATCCTTTGTTTTTAGGAAATACACCCAAACTTTTCTTGAGAAATCGTCTACGAAAGAAATGTAGTACTGACACTTTGATAGGCTTGGAGTTACATTTGGAGATCCCCACAAGTCTGAGTGAACATACTCGAGTTTCTCTTTCGATGTATGTTTCCCAGTTTTGTAAGACTGTTTGTGAAAATTTCCAAGAACACAGTGTTCACATTCTTTTAGCTCTGAAATGTTCTCCAAATTGATCAGCTCCTTCTTAGCTAACAGTTGCAAACCTTTTGTGCTCACGTGTCCCAACCTGCTATGCTAAAGCATGGCTTGATCTCCAACTTCGACTCCTGAGTTTGCTTGCTCGATTACTGCTTCTCCATCAAGGATATAGAGTGTATCCTTATAGTCACCTGCCAAAGCCTTTGTATCTTCATTGAAAACCTTTAGTCTAAAATCCTTTGACTGAAACCAACACCCTTGTACTTTCAGTTGACCAAGAGATATCAGATTTCTTTTGGCGGTAGGTGAATATCTGACCTTGGTTAATATGACAACCGAATTGTCATGATTAACAATCTTTACTTTTCCTATAACCGTTAATCTCCTCCAGATCAAACATAAGATCCTTTCTATAGGTTAAATGATACGAGCAACCCGAGTCGAGTATCCAACCTTTTCTCATTTGCGTTTCTGAGGTTGTCAACATCAGAGGCTCAGAACCAACTGCTTGTCCAACACCAGCTTCAATCTGGCCCTTCTTTGGACAGTCTTTCTTAAAATGTCCTTCAGCTCCGCAAATCCAGCATGTCTTCTTTGTTTTTGCCTTTTCTTTGCCTTTGTTCTGTTGTTTAGCTTTAGGATTTGCCTTTTTTTCAAACTTGGGCTTCTGCTGCACAAAGAGTCCTTCACCTCCTGTCTTTGTCAAATAGTTACCCTTTTGCTTCAACTCTGTTTCTAGAGAGTAGGCTGACTGAACAATCTCCTTTAGAGTGATAGTCTCCTTTCCTCCTCTATACTTGAGAGTGTGAACTAATTTAGAGAAGTGTAACGGTAGACTGTTCAGGAGTATAACAGACTGATCCTCATCACTTAACTCCACCTCAAGACAAGCTAGATCTGAAACGAGTTTGTTGAAAACATCCAAGTTTCTATCTAGATTCTTGTCTTCCTCCATCCTGAAACTGTAAAACCGTTGTTTAAGATAGAAGCGGTTTGGCAGAGACTTATCTTGGTATTGAGACTCCAACGTATCCCACATCCCATGTGCAGTCTTGTTCTTCATGATCTTTCTCAGTACCATGTCAGTCACGCTCATACCGATCAAGTTTCTGACTCTTCTATCTTTAGCCTTCCACTTAGGATCTGACTCTTCTTCTTTCTCCGTTTCATGTGAGGATAACTCATCAATCTTTAGAACCGATAATAGGCCAAGCAACTCTAGCTGGCCTAATATCCTATGCTTCCATATTAAGAAATCACCCTCTCCATCAAACTTTTCAACTTCAAACTTGGCCTGAGTGGGTTCCATCTACTCTACCCTCGCTAGATCTGATCACAACCTAGCTAGACAAGCTAACCGGAAGAGTTTCTTCACCACTGACCGCAAAACACTACCTAGATATGCAACTAGATTCCACAACCGTAAACCTTTCAGATCAGCACAAGCTACCTAAACTCAGAGAACCAAGTAAGGAACTTTTTGTTTACCTGCTGATCTAGATCTTCGGACCTCTTGTGGAAAAATTTAGCCTGAGAACAGAAATCCACCACCTTTATAATCTTCAACCGAGGCTCTGATACCACTTGTTAAGGATTTTCTCTTTCTCTGTTATTAACCGATGCTCTGTTTCTGTGTATGTTTGTTTGTAGAAGAAGAGAAGAGAGAAGTAGAGAGAAGAGAGACGACACACGGATTACAAGTTCCCAAAGCCAAACACCGGCTAAGGTACGTCTTGGTGAGCTAACTGACCAGCTCACAAGGTCTTATAGAACGTTTATAACCCGAGTACAAGAGACCAGGAGAGATTTAGACAACCCTCGAGAGTCTATACAACCAAGCTAAAAAGGTAAGTCCTCTCTTACTCTCAAGACACTCTAGATCTAACCTGCTTGCTACTCACGCTCTTTCTTGTAATTGTGTTGGCCGCTTCTCTGCGGCTCCCTCTCCTTTTATACACCCAAGGAGACACCTCTGACAGCTCACCTAAACCTAGGTGAATCGAACCTTATCCGTTTGCCATCATCACTATGAACCCGTACACTGCAAAACGCGAAAAAGACTTTTGTCTTGACCAGAGGTGACCGTTGCCAAGCTTTGAATCCTTCGTGGGCCTGTCTTCTTAAGTGTTCGGCCCATACTCCTCAATTGTGGTCCATTAAGGAATTGGATCGACACTTCACATTCTCCACCTCGATTCACTTCCGATAACCCGAAAGAGATAGACCATCTTCTTGTCTTTTCCCTTTCCCGTTCCGACTAACCCGCCGAAACCCTACCTCACTCTGAGCTAGCCTTAGTTCCGAAGAACCTTTAGATCGCTTCTTCCATCCTCAAACTTCTGCACCGACAATGGTTTAGTGAGGATGTTAGCTGGATTGATTTTGGTATCAATCTTAGTTACAATCACATCCCCTTCTGCAATCACGTCTCGGATGAAGTGATAGCGAGTCTGGATGTGTTTTGTCCTCTCGTGGAAGACACTGTTCTTGGCCAAGCAGATGGCACTCTGTGAGTCACAGAAGATGTTAGCAGCCTCCTATGGAAAACCTAACTCACTGGTAAT
>NC_025694.1:23534347-23575101 GCF_000633955.1 Camelina sativa | reverse complement strand
AGGGATTCCTCCAGAAAACCACACAATACTATGCCAAGGTACGGTCGGTAACTTCTCCTTTAGAGCTGAACAAATGTTTCATGTTGTATGAGAATCTTTAAGATGATCATCGATCCACCAGCAGTAAGAGTCTGGATGTTGCAGTAGGGTGATAGTTGAGAGCTCAATATGCACATTGACCAACGCATCATATTTTGCAGGTGGTAGCCTCCAATCCCCCCGTCTCCATAAGTCAGCTAGTCGAGCTCCACGTGGGATGCCTATTTGATAGAGTCCGACGCCTGAAAGAGTCCATTCTTCCCAGTTTACTCCAGTGGTCTGTCCAGAATTCATCTCCCACGTTCACCTTTATCCATGGATAAACTGAATCTATGATCTTTAGAAGCTTGTTTGTTATCCAAGAGTATTTGCTGTTAGGTTTAAGAGTCCAGAATTTGTTGAGGTTATCCGATAGGACAGCTGCGCTAAACCAAGCAACCCAAACCGATCCTGACCTGAAGAAGAGAAGCCAGATGAGTTTCGCCATACAGGCTTTGTTCTAGGTAAACAAGTCACGAATTCCCAACCCTCCTTCACTTTTCTCTGCTGTGACTGTTGTCCACGCGACTCTTGCTGAATGGGAACCCTCAGTCGTGCCTTTCCAAAGGAAATCACTAAACAGTGAGTTTAAGATCCTAATGCACTTTTTTGACAGGACAAAACCCGAGCACCAGAAGTTCGAAATACCAGCAATGACCGAATTAAGTATTTGAAGCCGGCCAACAAAAGAGAGAGTCTAAGTAGACCAAGCGTTGAACCGACTCTTTACCTTTTGTAGCAACGGGGCACAATCCAATAAGGTGAGTTTCTTAGTGCATAGAGGTAATCCTAGATATCTGATTGGAAGTTGCCCGTGACTAATGCCAGAAATTGTTTGGATGTGAGCAATCTCAGATTGGGAGAGGCCTGAGGTAAAAAAACTAGTCTTTGGTAAACTAATCACTAGACCAGAGACTGCTTCAAACTCACGTAAGACCTGAATAATATTTTGCACTGAAGAGGCAGATCCATCCGTAAAAATCAGCAGATCATCAGCAAAACACAGGTGGGTTAGTTTTTGTTTTTCACATTTATGGTGGTATTTGATCTTACCCTCTGCCGCTGCTTTGTCCAAACAGGCGGAAAGACAATTCATGGCAAGGACAAACAGATAGGGAGATAAGGGATCCCCTTGCCGCAAGCCTCTGGAACCTTTGAAATACCCGTGAACAGTCCCATTAAACCCAACAGAGAAAGACGGCGTGCATATACAGGCTCTAAGCCACCTGAGGTACAGTTCTGGAACTTCAATACCTCTAAGGCAGCTAAATATAAACTCCCAGCGTACAGTGTCAAAAGCCTTTGCAATGTCCACTTTGATAGTAATTCTCTTAGCACCATTCTCTTTGTGATACCCATTGACTAATTCAGCAGCTAATAAAGTGTTTTCAACTAACAACCGTCCTTGAATAAATGCAGTTTGGTTTGGCTGCAAAAGATCAGGGAGAGCAGGCTTTAGTCTCGCCACAAGTAGCTTTGACACTACCTTGTACAAGGTGTTTAGACAGGAGATGGGCCTAAAATCCAATATCATTGAAGCACCAGGAGATTTGGGGACTAGAGCAAGTATGGTGGCATTGACCGCAGATGGGAGAAAAGCCGTATGAAAGAAGTGTAGGATACTCAAGATGACCTCTTGACCAAGAATACCCCAAGAAGACTTGTAGAACGCTGAGGTAAATCCATCCGGTCCTGGAGCTTTTTTAGCATTGAGCTTGAACAGCACAATATTTATTTCCTCTGCTCCTGGTATTTTGACCATTGATTTTTTCAGTTCTTGTGGACAACGATAGCTCAAAATACTCTGGAACCAATTCATCGAAGCGCTAAGTGGCTGGAGGAATGCCGGATTTAGCAAAGACCGGAAGTGATTTACGGCTAGATTGCTCATCTCAATAGGATCTTCAATGACAAATCCTGAGGCAGTGGTAAAGGATCTAATGGCGTTAAAAGCATTCCACATTTGCATAATCCGATGGAAATAGGTAGTATTTAGATCTCCCTCTTTTAGCCATTTAATACGGGATCTCTGTATGAAATAAGCTTCCTCTATTTTCCTGAGAAACTCCCATTTTGATTGAATGTCTTTTTCTTGTTGAAACAGAGCAGGGGTGGGATTCGTCAAAGCTTGGACCTGCACAGATTGAAGCAACATGTTAGTCTCTCTCACTCGGTTTTGAATATCCGAGAAGTTCTCTCGAGAAAGTGTTTTTAATTCTCTCTTTAAAGTTTTTTGTTTTGCACTCAAAGTTGACAAACATGTTTCCTGAGAATGCAGAATTCCGGCCAAGTTCCAAGCAGTATCAACCGTGTGGAGAAAATCAGGGTGTTTGGTCAGAAAGTTAAAAAATTTGAAAGGCTTTGTACCGGCTGAGGGTAGGGGTGCAAAGAGGTTTAAAAGGCATGGAGAATGATCAGAGATTTCAGGGGCTAGGAAGGAGACAACACTATTGGGGTAGGTAGTAAGCCAGTGGTTGTTTGCTAATACTCTGTCTAGCTTCTTTGCAATCGGATTAGAAACACTTTTGTTTGACCATGTAATAGGGATCCTTGAAAACGCAAATCAAATAACTCCAGTTGTAACAGGCAGTCCCTTAGCTCCAGCATACGAGAAGTTAACCGATTGACATCAGGATTAGAGTGCTCTGCGGGGTGGATAATTTGGTTAAAGTCACCACACAAGATCCAAGGATTGGAGTCAAGCATTAGTCTCTGTTGGAGCCCCAAGAGTTCACACCAAAGGTCAGTTCGCTCTTCACCAGTATTAGGCGCATATAAAACTGT
Organism: Camelina sativa; assembly: GCF_000633955.1. Taxonomy (NCBI): domain Eukaryota; kingdom Viridiplantae; phylum Streptophyta; class Magnoliopsida; order Brassicales; family Brassicaceae; genus Camelina; species Camelina sativa. Next base: position 23,572,239 of record NC_025694.1, on the reverse strand, counting down.
GAAGAAAAACCTATGACCACCCTGAATGGTGATTTCGCAGGTGAGCAGGTTTTTGGATTGGTGGATGACTGTAGCTTCAGCCGGAGCTTTCCAAATGACAATAATTCTTCCACTGTCATCAGAGTTGTGGTTAGAGGCGTAGTGCCAACCAGGACAGGTAAGGCTCATAACACAGTTCAAGTTAGGTTCTCTTATATGGGTTTCAAGAATAGCACCAAAAGTTGGCTTATGAAAATTTAGCCAAGACACAAAAGGCCGATGCTTATCCGGATCATTAAGACCTCGAATATTCCAACAAAAAGGTTGTATATGCATGGAAAAAGAAAAAGGGTTTAAGAACTAGTAGAAACATCCTCCCGGATAGGAAGATGCTTCTCAGAAGCAGCAGGAGGAGAGTCTAAAACCATTTCAGTAGGCAAATAGGTGACAATGGTTTTAAAGAGGGGGTCAGTTTTCTTAGTGGGCGAGAGAACTGGGGTTGAAACAGGTGCATGAAAAGAAGGTGGAACAGAAGGGTGTGGCAAAGGAGGCTTAGCTTTAACTGCGGTGCTTTTTACAGTTTCTTTGACTGATGATTTTTTCGTTTGCGTCCACGAAGGGGTTACAGACGGACAGAATCTGATTACATGACCTATCTCCTTGCAGTAAGTACATGTAGGCGGGATCCACGGATAATCAACCTCGATAGTAATGACTTCACCACTCTCCCTTTCCACTTCCACTGAGGAAGGTAAGGGTTCATTGAGATTTCTTTCAACTTTAACATGGGCAACGAAGAGGCTTACCAAATTCTTTGTAAACTCATCCATCTCTTTAGGTTCACCAACTAGTCCAGCAACCAGGCTAATACCTTTGTGATGCATCAGATCAAAAGGCATTCCTTTGAGATGTGCCCAGATGGGGATCGCATCAAGATCAGTGCTTGCTCCACCCGAAGCATCCCACTGAGCCACCAAAAACATACATTCCCCAATATACCACAATTTCTTTTCAAGGATCCTTGTTCGCAGGTATTCATTTGGCAACCTGACTAGCATTGAGTTATTGGCGTGATTGAGGTGGATTTCTAACCTTTGCCCTTTACCCCAAATGTGACTAAGAACACTTTGGATATGCTTGTAGGTTGGCAGTCTACCTTTGAAACGACCAATAATGAAATCCTTATGGATTTCAGCACCTTCATGGAAGACAGAGTCCGAGATTGTGACACGAGGCTTTCCTGCAGACGAAAGTTCAACCGGGGCTAGCCTTGTGAGCGACCTGTCCGCAACGGATTTTAGTTTTTGAGCTAGAGAATGAGCTGGCTTGGTTTGAGGAGGAACAATGGGACTTTGCGGGGGAACACGGTTTTGAGCATGAGACAGAGTGGTTACTTCTGAAGAACTGGTTGTTGGGATTGAGAATACTTGAATTTGGGAGACAGGGACTACTACTTCAGGAGAGAGAGACCCAGTAACTGGAGGAGTTGGGGCGCTTGAGATAAGAGTAGGAGCAGCTGAATTCTGGGTTTCAGCAGAATGAGAGTGAGCAGCATCAGTGGCAGTTGGACCTGGAGCAACCTGGGAAAATGTTTGACCGACTAGCTGAGTACTAGCGGATTGAGTAGCTTTGATGAAGCGACGAACCACCTTTGGGGGCGGGGTGGCTAATAAACCATCTGTCTGAGCTACAGTGTTTCCAACTGCAACTGTAGCTCGAGTTTCAGATCTAGGGTTTTGTCTTAGGGAAGCATGATACGAGTTTAGGATTTCCTGTGCCTGAGCGTTCACTACCACAGGAGTAGACTTATGATGGGCTGGTAGTGCTAGAATCACTCTAAGGATCAATGTAATCAGTTTGAGGGGAGTGTAGTTGGTAAGATACAGGAGAAATGGGGGAAAGAGGAGGGAATTCATAAAAGGAGGGGAATGGGCTAAGGTCAGGAGGGTCAGGAGGAAAGGGTGGAGGACGATTGGGACTACTTTCAGCCGAAACTGAAGGAGAAAGTTGGCCGGAATGACGATTCTCGGGGAACCAGCGGTTCGCCATTGACTTTTTCTTTCAATTGGAAAATTTTCTGGCAATGGGATCGGATTTTTTTCCAGCAGAACCCACTGATACAAGACTAGTCAGTGTGGATCAAGGGGCTCTAAGAAAAAAGAAAAAATCATAAGCTGGTCGGATCAAACTGAGTTCCAGGATTTTGTGTCCCAAACCATCACGAACAACTGTAAAAAAGAACATTTTTTTTAATATATTTTGGCGCTGAAAAAGACACGAGTTAGAGAGAGAAGACAAGTTGGATTTGTTTATCAACGAAAAGTTCAAAGTCAAAACACAGTTCGTAAGACGAAAACGATGAAAGAGTGGTTGTGAGAAGAATCTTCTCACCATAGATGCTCAAAAGATTCCTCCATTAGCATCCCCCTCGAGACCAGCGGAGAAAGAAAGAGGACAGACCAGAGACAGACCAAGAATTTCCGGTTTAATATGGTTAACAGAAAACCAAGAATAGTTAACAGAACTAAGTAGATAACCAGGATTAATTTTCGGTTTAATATGGTTAACAGAAAACCAAGAATTTTTATATTTAAAATTAATAAATAATTAGATAAACAAGGTAAAATTAGAATTTTGATTTTGTTGAAAAATTGTGGGTATACATTAACATGTTGTTTAATTAATTAAATATTACTTAATTAAAAAAAATAGCTTTTACTGAAGTTTATGACAATATGTCATAATATATTTAATTAATTAAACAACATGTTAATTCATAACCACCAGTAAAAACTATTTTTTTTTTGGAAATAAAGATGGGACAAATGTTTTAATTGTTTAAATCCCCATTGAAGAAGTAGCTGACCATAGACGTCTTTGTTTTCATTTCCTCATTGTAGACTTTTATTAGTATATTCTACAAGTCCCACTGAAATTACATTAACTAGTTACACAGACTCGTAGATCATCTTTCCTTGTAATCGATCAATCCTATATATATTATATTGACTCACACTTTCAAGTTGCAACTTGGCAACTATATAAATCACATGAATCATTTCTTTTGGTTAAACAAAATGAACAGCAACGAGAGAAAGGATAAGAAAGACGAGGATTCGACATTTAATACCGCAACCAAAGTCATTGGCGTCGTTGGAGCCATTGGACCCGTTGCTGGTCTAATGTCGTGGATGAGCTCGGGCACGGGAGAGAAGTCATCGGAAGAAAAGATGATGAAGGCTCCTGGGAAGGATGGTCATATTGTCACGAAAGATTTCGAAAACAACCCTAAAAAGTACTTCGAAGAACTTCACAAGTATAAGAAATGAATAATCTCTGAAAATGTATGCGGATTCAATATTTACGACTATGTTATGTGACTGGCTAAATAATATAAAACGTTGCATGTGAAAGGTATTTCACGTGTATATCGTGTTATGGATTGGTATAAATAAAAACCACTATCTTTGATGACTTTGATCATAGCATTTTTATTATTATCTTATCAAGACCTACACCCAGTCCCGTCTCAATATCTTTTTGGATCCTAGGTGAACCAAAAATTTTGGACCCTAGGTGAACCAAATATTTTGGACCCTTTTGCCCTTATCAAAATGGTTAAACTTCTTCATGATTTCTCTGGTGGTGTGAGATTAAATAGACCCGTAATAAGGGCAAAATGGCTTTTCAAAATGGTTTCCAATTTTGAGAGACAAACATAAGAGTCATCTGTCTTGGTTTCCAACCGGGAGATCTCTTTTTCGTGGTGTGAGACCACTTTCTCAATCTTCTCATCTGTCTTGGTTTCAAAACGGGAGAACCTCTCTGAAAGTGCAACAGAGCTCTGAAGGGGACAGGCAGTTGTGAAATGTCTTAGAGGGCTGATATGCTGACGTGGCGTGACGTGCTGACGTGGAGAAATATTGTAGACACAATTACAAGATGCGTGAGAAGGAAGGAAGAAGAGATCAAGATATACTCGAAGATATTGAGAGTATATTTGATAGGAAAAGATAAGGGAAGATATTTGCTTTGAGATAAAGAATATTTCCTTTTAGTTAGGATTCACAAAGATCTAGGTTAGAGATCGTTTGTGAGGTTATAAAATGACGAGGGCTATCCGCAAAAAGTGTTAGCACTCGTGGGATAAAAAGTTCTGAGTTTTGTAAATCTTCAAGCAAATTCAAAAAGCTTTGAAGGTGAGTGTGTTAGGACTCTTTTAGATCTACACAGGGTGTTGTGTTAGATAGATAAGAGAATTAGCTTTGTGTCAAGTCTTGTAAGAAAGAGAGTTTTTATAAGATTGATTAAAAGCGTTTGCTTGGCGCGTTCCAAGTGTATTCATTGTGTGTTGAGAGTTCTCTATACCATAACAATTGGTATCAGAGCAGACACCTGATAAAAATTTCTGATATTTTTTCAACAGGTGAGATCTTGCGACTATGGTATGGAGAAATCACTGGAGGTTGTTACACTACAAGGTACATTGAAGCTGGATCCAGAATGCTTTGGTTACTGGAAAGTCTCAATCCAGCAGGTCATCTCGAGCATCGACATGGAAGCTTGGTTTGCAGTGGAGGACGGCTGGTCTCATCCAACTGAGAAGAATGAAGATGGTGAACTGGTGCAGAAACATCGAAAGAAGTGGACTGCTGAAGAAAAGGCTGAAGCCAAGCACAATTCGCAGGCCTTGTCAGTCATCTTCAAATCTCTACCAAGAGATATCTTCAACCAAGTTCAAGGTTGTGTGTTGGCTAAAGAGGCTTGGGACATTCTCGTAGTCACATTTGAAGGCACTACTCGAGTTAGGCGCACGAGGTTGGACAATCTTGCATCTGATTTTGAGAATCTGCAAATGACTGAAACCGAATCTATGGCGGATTACAGTAGTCGGTTGAGTGGTATTGCTCAAGAATTTGTTGTTTTGGGTAAACGATACAAGGACAAGAAGCTGGTCAAGAAATTTCTCATAAGTCTACCTGACAAGTTTCAACCGCAGAGATCTGCTATTGATGTGTCTTTGAATTCAGACGAGCTCAAGTACAATCAAGTTGTTGGGATGATGCAAGCATTTGAGATGCAATTAAAAAAGAAAGAGAAAATGAACGCTAAGTCATTTTCTCTTAAAGCTGTAGAGGAACAGAAGGTTGTTGAATCTCAGGAGCTTGAAGATGAAGAGAAGGTTGGTATGTTGGTTGAGAAGTACTTTCACAAGATGGAAAAAGGTCAGCGAAAGGGGACTACATCACTCACGAGTTCTGATACTGATAAAGGATTCAGGAAGAGTGAAAAGTCAGAACGTCAGTGTGCTGAATGTGAAAGATATGGGCATTACAAGGCTGACTGTCCAAACAACAAATGTAAGCAATCTCTGCAATGCTATGGATGTAAGGGTTTTGGTCATACCAAGACTGACTGTCCATCACAAGGTAGCAAGCTGAAGTCATACGTCACATGGAGTGATTCAGATGAGGAAGATGACAAAGGAGAAATCCTGAACAATTTTGTGGCTCTATTGGGAGTTATTGAAGAAGATGATGGAGATGAAGCACTACTATTGAATGAAGTTTTGAGAAGAAGATTGAGTATGACTCAGATGAAAAGGAGGCTGACCTATCTATGGAAGATCAGATCGCACTTCTTATTCAGACGATTGTGCAAAAGACTCAAGATAACAGTGAGCTGTCCGCAGAGAGAGATACGCTTCAGTTGAACATTGCAATGATATCCAAGGAACTGAGTGAAGAAAAATCCAAGTCATTGCGTCTCGAGAAGCAATTGGAGGAACAGTTGAAGAACATCAGAATGTTAAGTAAAGGCACCAAGGATTTGGACATCCTACTCAGCTCTAGCCAATCAAGCACTGCAAAGTGGGGTCTGGGATATTAAGGAAACAACTCTGCTAAGGACACAAAATTTGTTAAAGGACAGACCTTTGAGCCGAAACTCCAAGATCAACCTGGTGCATCAAATGGTCAACGCAGTCAGTTCTCCAAGACAAACTTTCATCATAGACGGATGAATCTACAACATGAGATGCCTAAACCACATCTGTATGGGACACATCGCTATCAACAGCCGGTACAGAGATCTGTTGGTCTCAGTAGAAAAAGAGGATGATGGTATTGTGGTCATCTAAATCACTATAAGGCTCATTGTTACAAGTTTCAGAATCGTGTGACGAATCTGGTGCAGAATGGTAGTTTTTATCCAGCTGCCAGAAGAATTAATCAAGGGTATGTCAGAAGAGATGATCTCTACTGTCATGTTGCATACACAGCGTGCAAAACTGAAGTTGATCAGGCTAAATGGTACTTTGATAGTGGATGCTCTAGACACATGACGGGTGCTCTAGACAATTTGGCTCATTTGGAAGATGTTGCTGGTGGAAGAGTCACATTCGGAGATGGAGGAAAAGGCACAATTCGAGGAAATGGTGAAACTAGTGGTGACACTCAACCACAACTGAAGGAAGTGTTCTTGGTGGATGGTCTGAGAGCAAATTTGATTAGTGTCAGCCAGTTGTGTGACGAAGGACTGGATGTCACTTTCACCAAAAAGGATTGCAAAGCTGTTGATCAACAAGGGTTTGTCAAACTCAGAGGACGACGGTCTGGAAATAACTGCTATATGTGAAAATCTGAAATGCAATGTCTGAATGCTACTGCGAAGTTAGACACAGAGCTGTGGCATCAGAAAATTGGTCATTTGAATGTTCGCACTATGATGAAATTGGCAAACCAAAAAGTTGTTCGAGGACTGCCTAAGTTGAAGGTTGATCCACACTTTGTATGTTGTCCATGCAACAAGGGTAAGCAGATCAAAGCATCGCATGGGTCCCTTATAGACATTCGCACAAGTCATGCACTACAGCTAGTTCACATGGATCTGATGGGGCCCATACAAGTTAAGAGTATATCTGGTCGTCGATTCATCTTCGTGATGGTGGATGACTACACTCGCTACACCTGGGTAAGGTTTCTTCGTGATAAATCTGATACTCTTGAGTGTTTTCGTATTTTTACATTGCAGATCAAAAGTGAGAAGTGCTCAATCGAAACCATTCGAAGCGATCATGGCGGTGAATTTCAAAACGATAAGTTTGAGCAATTCTGTGGACATCAAGGCATTACTCATCAATACTCTGCTCAAGGAACGCCGGAACATAATGGTGTTGTTGAACGTAAGAACAGAACATTGCAAGAGATGGCACTGGCGATGTTGCATGGTAATCAGGTTCCTCATCGATTATGGGATGAAGCGGTGAACACGGCGTGTTACATCATCAATCGTGTACATGTGCGTCCATGAACCAGTAAGACTCCGTATGAGCTTTGGAAAGGGAAGTCTCCAACAGTGCATTATTTCCATGTGTTTGGATGTCTCTGCTATATCCTCAATGATAAGGATCAGTTGGGAAAATTTGACTCCAAGAGTGATGAAGGGATCTTTCTAGGATACTTCGTTCATAGCACTGCTTTTCGAGTGTACAACAAACGTCTGCGATCTGTCCAAGAGACTGTCAATGTGGTGGTTGACGACACTTCCTCCCTACAGAGTGAAGTAGTTCCTCTTGTCTCAGACACATACTTGGTGACTAATGCTGAGAAGCCTGTGCCAGAAGTTGCCAGTCAGGTTGTCTCTGACAGGCCTGTATCACCACCTGGTTCAGATTCTGTGACTTCTCAGGTTCATAGGAATCACTCCTCTAATGATGTTATATGATTGATTCAGGGGGGTAGAGTCACCAGAGGAAAGCAGATTGACTTTGCTCAGCTGGCTGGGAAGAAACAAAAGGCTGTTGTTCCGGAATCTGTTTCTCAAGATTCTGATGTAGTGCAATTTGCATGTTTTTTTTCTTCTATTGAGCCCAAGAATCACAAAGAGGCGCTCTGAGACGAGGTCTGGGTTGCTGCTATGCAAGATGAGCTGGAACAATTTGAACGAAGTGATGTTTGGGAACTCACTCAGCGTCCTGCAGATGTCAACGTCGTAGGGACAAAGTGGATATTCAAGAATAAGAGTGATGCGAGTGGTTGCATTGTAAGGAACAAAGCAAGGTTGATAGCTCAAGGGTACTCTCAAATTGAGGGAATTGATTTTGATGAAACTTTTGCTCCGGTGGCAAGGTTGGAGTCAATCAGGTTTATGTTTGGTATGTCATGTGCTCTGAAGTTCACTTGCATCAGATGGATGTTAAGAGTGTCTTTCTGAATGGAATACTGCAAGAAGAGGTTTACGTTGAGCAACCAAAGGGTTTTGAGAACTCGCAGCATCATGAACATGTTTATCGACTGAAGAAAGTCCTGTATGGTCTAAAGCAGGCACCACGAGCATGGTATGAGAGACTCACTACATTTCTGATGGATCAAGGATACAGTCGAGGAAGTGTTGACAAAACATTGTTTGTTCTTCACAACAACAATGATCTGATGTTCGTACAGATCTATGTGGATGACATTGTATTTGGTTCCACTTGTCAGCCTCTCGTAAAACAGTTTGTGGAAAGCATGTCTCAAGAGTTTGAGATGAGCATGGTGGGAGAGCTAAGATACTTTTTGGGATTGCAAGTTGAACAATCAGCTGATGGGATCTTTGTCTCTCAAAGTACATATGCTAAGGGACTTGTGCAACGTTTTGGTTTGGATAAAAGTAAAGAAGCAAAGATTCCAATGGGCGCAAACGACAAACTCTCCAAGGACGAAGAAGGGCATGATTTAGATGAGAGATTATACAGAGGGATGATTGGGAGTCTACTGTATTTAACTGCTAGTCGGCCTGACATATGTCTGTCAGTAGGAATCTGTGCACGCTATCAAGCAAAGCCTAAGATGTCACATCTCCTTGTTGTTAAGAAGATCATCAAGTACATCAAAGGGACATTGGAATTTAGTATCTACTATACCAAGGATACTAACACTTGTCTGAGTGGATATTGTGATGTTGATTGGACAGGTTCTGTGGATGATCGTCGCAGCACAAGTGGAGGTTGTTTTTTTATGGGCAACAATCTGATATCATGGCACAACAAGAAACAAATAGTGTGTCTCTTTCAACTGCTGAAGCTGAGTACATTGCGCTAGGAAGATGTTGCACACAACTCCTCTGGATGCGACAAATGGCCTCGAATTATGGTATGGATTTTGATACTCTTTGAATTCATTGTGACAATTTGAGTGCAATAAATATTTCAAAGAATCCTGTTCAACATTCACGAACCAAACATATAGATATTAGACACCACTTTGTTCGTGAACTAGTTGAGGCGAAACTGATCGAGATTGACCATGTGAGCACTGATTTACAGTTAGCTGATTTGTTTACCAAGCCTCTGGACTTCAACAGATTTGTAAATCTGAGGAAGTCCATTGGTGTTTGTGAGTTCTAACCTGTTTTACCTAAGATGTGTTGATCAGAGACAGAAACATGTGCTAGGACAGGTCATGGAAATCCTATAATACATAGAAGATCAGCACTTTGTAAGCAACTGTGGGAAATAGTTGCCTGTCATGCTGGTCTATTCATCCTGTCAAATGTTGTCATGTTTTAAGGAGGTCAAGGAGCTGTGAAGAGACACACAAGTACATCCTCAAGTGGAAAACTCTGTTTGGGGACAAGTATGATATCAATGATTGACATGCTCTTGATGTCACTGTGTTCATGTCAGTAAAACAGCTAACAGAAGGCTGAGGCACATATATATATTAAAAAAAAAATGTGTGCTCTTCAAAGAGAGAATCTCCAGCTGCCTTAACATGTTGGGTTGGATTGCAGACTAAAGACATGATAGTGTGAAAGACTACTCACTTGCATCAAGTCTCTGATTTTTAACAATTCAAGAGGTTGTGATAGTTCCTGGCAAATGTTCTGAACAAGTGGTTGACACATCAAAGGTATGGATAGTACTGTAATCTATTTTTCTTTTGATTTTTATTTAAATAAAAAAAAAATCTTGATGTTGCTCACATGTGTTATGTCTCGATCTGGGTGCTTTCATGTTCATTGTTCGTGGTTGTGTGTATCTGATATTTTTGATTCATGAACAGATTCAGTTTCCTTTAAAGGGGTGAAGGATGTGATTTATTAGGATCGTGTGATAAATGCAATTGAGATTAAAAAGGAAAAAAGATTTGATGTATCATAACAGATTCATTGAGTGTTTTCAGGATTGACATAGTTAATGGGCCAAAGTCAACAGCCCAAGAAGGTTCACGAGGTTGTATAAAAAGAGAGCCTAGGGTTTTAGTTCTTCTCATCATCCTTGCAATTTCAGTTCTTTGTCGATTAAGCTTCTATGTTTTTTTTCTCTCCTCGGATTTTGCTCTCTAACTCTTGATCATCATGAAATTTGTCTTTAGTGGTTTCCATTATGATTCCAGTTCCGATGAGGAGCTTCACACCCCTCCTTCAGCCTTGCCTCCGTCGTCGCCTCTCCTCTCACTTGATCCTACCAGGATGATGGTCGTCTACGAACCTCAAGACGAATCAACTGCAGCACCTCCGATGCCTGAGATTCTTTCTCCTAGGCCATTGTTTGTCAAAGCGGACCACGACACCTGTGACTCTTCATCTTCTTTACCAAGAAGGACAAGATCCCGTTTCCCGGTGGTCGATCTCACCAGCGATGTTCCTGTTCCTACTGTGTCAAATAAAGGAATCTCGTCACGTCTGCGCAAGCGACAATCAGCTGCTGATACGGACAGCCGTGACTCCAAGCGTCCGTCTCTTAGCAAGGACAAAGGTGTGTCAACGTCTTGCAGTGCTCCTTCAAGGGATTTTGACTCGAAATGGTTCATATCTATTGATGCTGCCCGAAGGTATGGCTTCTTTGCTTCTCGAACTATTGCTGCTGAGGTTCGTTATTCTCTGAGGGTAGATGATCCAGCTAGGGAGCGCTTGATCAAGCTGGTCTGTTGAAAACTGTCAATCAAATCGGATCTTATGATTCCGATGTAGTCTATGAATTCTGGGCAAATCTTCCGGCAGTGAAGATTAAAGGGAACTCAGTTGATGTATTGGTCCGAGACTTTGTGTATGAGTTTTCCCCAGGTCGTATTAATGCCCTGTTCGGGCTTCAGACAGTGGATGTGAGAGAACAGAGACTGCAGACAACTGCAATTTTGGAGGAGGATCTTGCTCTCTTCTTATCTGGCGGTAAAGTGAAAACATGCAAACAACTGGTGTCAACGGCAATTAAGGACCCGGTGCTCAAGGAATTGAATAAAATGTGCTGCAGCAACTGGTCTCCCACGGTGAATACAGGGTACATCTCAGCAAACAGGGCCATGGTGATCTACATGATCATGCATCGCATTCCGTTTGATTTTGGGAGGATGATCTATGATCAGATCATCCAGTTGGGTCTGCAAGCTCAGTCAGGATTCCGTTTACCGTTTCCCAGTCTCATCTATCAGCTCTTGGAAGCCCAACGACCTGTTCCATGTCTTAAGCCGGAAGATCCAAAGAAGACCAAGGGTAAGAAGACTGTTCCACGTCCTACGGAGTCTCATCTTAGAGCTGGAACATCTGCAGAGCGCAAAGCCATCCGATTGGCCATTCCAATTCTGCAAGACGCCTTGGACGGTGGTAAGCTGTCACATCTCTAAATAGCCTTCCGTGTGTCTATTGATATTTTTGACTAATCTGTGCCAAACAAGCAGGGGGAGATGAGTCTGATTCAGATGCTTGAGAGGGAGTTTGAGCTGTGGGGGAGCTGTTGTTTTTAAGTTGTCTGCTGCTCCTTGTTGTTGTTTTCTTTTCAGACTTATATTCTTTTTGGTTTTGTTTGAGACTTGTTCTAGTTTGTCTGATACCTTTTGCGGTCGTAATGCTTACTCGTTGATCGTTTAATCTTCTGATGTTTTTACGAGCTGTGATACACTGTTAGTATAGCTGTATCTGTTTGTTGGTTTGTTGCTGGCTGTTTTTGTTTTGACAGGTTAAATGCATGGATGCTTGTTTGACAAGTTCAGTCAAAAAGGGGGAGATTGAAAGTGCAACAAAGCTCTGAAGGGGACAGGCAGTTGTGAAGTGTCTCAGATGGCTGATATGCTGACGTGGCGTGACGTGCTGACATGGAGAAATATTGTGGACACAATGACAAGATGCGTGAGAAGGAAGGAAGAAGAGATCAATTGATTAAAAGCGTTTGCTTGGCGCGTTCCAAGTGTATTCATTGTATGTTGAGAGTTCTCTATACCATAACACTCTCATCTGTGATCTTCAGCATCTCTCTGCGATGGGTCTCCAGCATCTCCTCAATGTCTCTGAGGCCAAGTCTCTGGCCATGGCCTCATGCTTCTGCAAATTACAATCCCTTTGAATTAAGATGAAGTGGTTTTGCTTGCTTTTGTTGGAATTAACAACAAGCAGTTAAGAGTATGTGATGTAACATGAATCTTGATAATGATGATGCGTTTTTAAACTTTTCTCTTCTTTTGAACTGAATGTGAGTACATAGACGAGTGAAGATTTACGAGTATATAGACGAGTGTGTGTCAAGTTTACATACAAGTAGATACAAGTTAACCAATGGGAAGTATGGGTTAAGTGTGTTGTCGAGAATATATCTATCAAGGGTTTTGTAATAACAAAGGCAGTGGACTAGAAGCCATTGTCATAGTAGGCTAAAGTACGAATTGCTTAGCTTTTTGCATAGAGCATGATCTGTTTCTTAGTTTCATGGTACCTGAATTGGATGATGATGTTCTGTTCTTTTTGGTTTTTTAAGGTATGGAGAAAAACACAAGTCTGAAATCAAAGGTTAGTTGTGTTATCTTCTTTGATTAGTCAACACACTTTTCGACGCCAATAATTCATTCTATATTATTCTATTGGGTTAAAAAAAAAAATTGCATATTAGATTTATTGTAGATTCTCCTAGTTGTCTGCCGATTCAACTAAAATAAAAAATGTCTCACATTTATTTTTAAAAGATATTATCAGTTCTTGTCCGAAGCTTTGGTCTCCCCTTTGATTTCTTGGTAAGAGGTTTGAATCTGTGGAATTTGTAGTCTTCATCTTTTTTTAATTTCAATCTCTTAGGATTATTTTCAAATGGATTCTCTCTGTTCAATAGCTCTGTTTCTTTCTTCCCTTCTGTTGTTTCTTGCCAAAAGCTCCTTGTCACATCCTTTATGTAATGATTTGAGTAGGTGGCTCTTTTTCTGTTATCTTAAAGGTAATTAGATTGATAAGTCTGTGTTTTTGTGCCGTCTCTTTACTGATCTTTTTATAATCTGTTTGTGGTCAGCTGCACCGTTTAATCCACAGCAACGGGTCACTTTTTGTCAGTTTAATGGAAGTGTATGCTGTAACTCCCTTGAAGACTTGGAGTTGCAGAGACAGTTTAAAGCAGTCAATGTATCTGGGAGCTGTTCTCTACTCCTCAAATCATTACTTTGCTCGGTAAAACACAAATGTTTAAATTTCTTGGATGCTATGGTACTGTTATCTTGTTGTCAATTAAGGATTCGGTTATCTTGTTGCAGAAGTGTGATCCTTTCGCAGCAGAGCTTTACCGTGTTGAGTCAGAATCTAGACAAGTTCCTGTGCTTTGCAACTCCACAGTTTCTTCAACACAATCGCTGGCCAACGTTGATTTCTGCGCTAGATTTTGGAACGAGTGCCATAATTTCTCTGTAACCAACACTCCTTTTGCATCTCAAGCCGGAGATGGAGGCAACAACACTTCCACAATATCTGATACGTGGAAATCAAGAAACGACTTCTGCAAGATTTTTGGTGGAGCTTCAGATGAATCCTCTGTGTGCTTCACTGGCCAGGCTGTTTCATTTAACAGTTCAAAAGCTACTAGTCCATCTCCTTCAGGCATATGTCTCGAGAAGCTAGGAAACGGGTCTTATCTTAACATGGTACCTCATCCTGATGGTTCTAATCGCGTCTTTTTGTCTGATCAACCTGGGAAGATATACTTGGTGACAGTTCCACCTGAAGGATCTGGAGAAGTTTTGAAAATAGACGAAACTAACCTGTTTCTTGATCTTACTGGAGAAGTGCACTTTGATGCTGAGCTTGGTCTCTTGGGAATAGCTTTCCATCCTGACTTCTTGAAAAACGGTAGATTCTTCGCTTCTTTCAACTGCGATAAAGTTAAGTGGCCAGAGTGTTCTGGCAAATGCGCGTGCAACTCAGATATTGACTGTGACCCTGAAAAGCTAGATTCTGATAATGGAGCAAACCCATGTCAATACCATAGTGTCATATCAGAGTTCTTCACCAATGGTATTAAACATTACCACCTTCGTTTGTTTTTACCCTTATCTTAAATGTTGCTGAGAACGTTACTGATATGTAATCAGGGACTTATGTTAGACCGGTGGAGGTAAGAAGAATCTTTACAATGGGTCTTCCTTTTACAACACATCACGGTGGACAGATATTGTTCGGACCTAAAGATGGGTACTTGTATTTCATGATGGGAGATGGTGGAAGTAAAGGAGATCCACACAACTTTGCACAAAGCAAGAGATCGTTGCTCGGGAAGATCATGAGACTTGATGTGAATAATAATGTTCTTGGTAAGTAACACATATGCTATATATACAACAGCCGCATACATCACAAAATGAACATAGAATTTGATTTTTTTGGTTCTTGTTTCTTTCTTGGTATTCAGATACAAAAGCCATAAGCAAGTTTCAGCTATGGGGAAACTATTCTATACCAAAGGACAATCCGTTTTCTCAAGATAAGAATCTGCTTCCTGAGATATGGGCCATGGGAGTAAGAAATCCATGGCGATGCAGTTTTGATTCAGAGAGGCCATCTTATTTTCTTTGTGCAGATGTTGGCGAGGTATAACAAACATTTTTTTATGTTCTCTCTTCGTCAAAAACTAAGTAATGAACATTTCCTTATATGTTGAGTTTATAGGACAAATATGAAGAAGTTGATATGATCACTAAGGGAGGAAACTATGGTTGGCATTACTACGAGGGAACTTTGCCGTTTAATCCCTCAAGTTCTTCTAAAATAAGCAACTCAACAACAAAGATTGCAAATCCGATCTTGCCTGTAATGTGGTACAATCATTCAGACGGATCAGCATCAATAACTGGTGGATACTTTTACCGTTCCTCCACTGATCCATGCTTGTATGGAACGTACGTTGGCTCATTCCCTCTTCTTCTCCTTATATATATCATTCATGTCAGTATTGTCAAATCAAGAACAATTCCTCTGTTTGTGTTTTAGGTATCTCTTTGCAGACTTATACGCCGGAGTCATTTATGGAGGGACTGAAACTCCAGTTGGTAGTGGAAACTTCACGAGCTCTCATATTCCGTTACAATGCGCTTCGGATTCGCCAATCCCTTGCTCATTTAAAACAGAGTCCTCTGCTTCTTCACCACCACTACTTGGCTTTGTGTTCTCCTTTGGACAAGACAACAATAAAGACGTTTACTTACTTGCAAGCACTGGTATATACAGAATCGCTCGCCCGAGCCGCTGTAACTTCCATTGCTCTCTTGAAAACACAACATCTTTACCTCCTTTACAACAGCCTGGTCGTTCTCCACCGTCTCCTTCATCCTCTAAACGACTACACAACATCTGTACTCTTGTTATAAATTTCCTAGCTAATTGGTGTTTTATTTTGGTTCTAATGTATTGAAAATGAACATTTATTAAGATCCGTTCATAAAAGTTATAACAGTGAGTTGTGATCTTAAGGTAATTACTTTTTAGTCGGCAACATCAACAAACTTTTGTTAGTAAGCTTCAAGATTAAAATGAGAAAGACTATCATTGGATCCATCTCCCTGTTGGAAATTAGGAGACGACGTTGGTTTTGGACTGATCATTGGTATGATATTTCAAGAAGATATTCAAAGATCTTAAAATATTTGTTGGGTTCAGAAGCTAAGAAGATAAACTTTGTAATGACAATGTGACATTGTACCAAGGGTGTGGTAGTCTAGTGGTTTAGCACTTGAAGTTGGTTTCATTGTCCCCCTAGATAGTTCAGTCCCTCTTGGAATGAGGGAAAAAGTTAAGAATTAATTGGAATACCACTGTAAAAGTAGACGAGATTTTGTGGAAGAAAATACATGAACTGACTCGTACAGTAAAAACACTGTTTATTTGCTGTG
The DNA here is from genome assembly GCF_000633955.1 of Camelina sativa. NCBI lineage: Eukaryota > Viridiplantae > Streptophyta > Magnoliopsida > Brassicales > Brassicaceae > Camelina > Camelina sativa. Next base: position 23,556,145 of record NC_025694.1, on the reverse strand, counting down.
TTTGTGCCTCTGCGGTGTGTTTTATAGCATTTTCAATATTTCTCATTATAATTTTTGAAATAGTGCAGAAAATTTTGAATAAAATTTGACAGGTAACTTATAGCTCAATAGAAATATAATTATTTTATGGTTATACATATTACAACCATAAATATATATATAACATTTATTAACTTAATTTTCTAAATTAAATATATTGAATGATTTTCAAATTACAGACACACACACATATATATATATATATATATATAAATTTTTGTGCTTCGGTGCTCTGTTTGTCATAACATCAGTTTTATAGCATGAACATGTTCGGATATCTTGTTTAAGATTCTCGTTGGTTCGTGTTGATTTACTTGTCAGCCTAATGTACTTGACTAATTGTAGAGAATCATGTTCTGCTTCATGGTCAAAGACTCAAAGTGAGACATAAGTAATGAAATTTAGTTAACTAATTATTGTAGATTCATGATTAGAAAGCACAATAATTAATACAAAACAGGTTTTACATTGTCATGTATTATATTTATTTTTAGGTGTTTAATATTACAAAAGGAACACTTGAGTTTATGCGGGAGGAGGACCGGGGACTCCAGGAGAAATACAATAGTGTTTACCCGGAGGACAAAAAATTGGGACTGAGAACTGCTTCACTGATGTATGCGGATCCTGGCTTGGTGGAGGTGGAGGAAACGGCTCGGTTGGGATAATCGGTGGTAGATGGATCGGTTTAGAGTCTATTTGTTGAGGGTCTTGCATGGTCCTAGCCTGGGCAAGGCTAGATGCAAGAACAAGTAGAGTAACCACAACTATTATATTAGAGAGCCTCATGATATTATTCATCATATTTTTATTGTGATTGAGATTGAAAAATGTTTAATCTACTTATTTATATTGTTCCTTATGACCCAAAAAGAAAGCAATATACTAAGAAATGTTTTTTTTGACTGAATAGGTTGTTGATTTGTTACCATGAAAGGAAAGCAATATGATAAGTATTGTTGACTAGAATTCTATGTTCCTATTCAGTATACAAAGATTTTAAAAGAGTTCTAAGTTTTGTTAAAATCATATGTAATTTAATATTTAGAAAATAAAGTAAATTATTCAAGACTTCAATATTATTTAGCTAGTAATTTATTTTTTTATTAAAATAACATACCATTGAGCATTGATTTTTTTTAATTTCATTGAACTATATGGTAAACACAAGTCAACAACGCTAAACAGTAGGTAAAACTGTAAAAGACAAACAAAAAGTAATAATAAATAATACAAAACGGCGTCGTTTGTTTCTCTTGTGTACAAATGTTTGGGAGCTATATAATAAAGATTTATCTTTGTTTTTTTTTTTTGAAAAGATTGCAAAATCCAATGTTGTACATAGATATTATTGCTTCATCTTCTTCGCCTTCACTTTCTCTTCCATTATTACCCTTAACCAGACCTCATATCTCCACCATTGCTGTAGCTAGACAACGCAATCTCATATTCACAGTCTCTGCTTCTTCATCACCTTCACAAACCATAAAGGTATGGAGAAAACAACAACCAGAGAAGAAAAAGAAGAACTCAACGTCGTCGTTTCAAGCGTTGAGGAAACATCGGAGGTATCAAAGGTCTACTTTTCTCGATCACGACGTCGATATGGACGAGCTTTTAGCTTCAATTCACCAGACCCAGAACGAAAGTGAGCTTTTTTCTCTGCTTTCAACTTACAAAGACAGACAGTTGTCTATACGGTTCATGGTTTCTCTTCTTTCTCGAGAAAATGATTGGCAGAGATCACTTGCATTGCTCGATTGGGTTCACGAGGAAGCTAAGTACACACCTTCTGTGTTCGCCTACAATGTAGTTCTTCGTAATGTGTTGAGAGCTAAGCAGTTTGATATTGCACACGGACTGTTCGACGAAATGCGTCAGAGAGCTCTTACCCCTGATAGGTATACTTATTCCACGCTTATCACTTCGTTTGGGAAAGAGGGTATGTTTGATTCGGCTTTGTCTTGGCTTCAGAAGATGGAACAAGACCGTGTCTCAGGTGACCTTGTTTTGTATAGCAACCTCATTGAGCTTTCTAGGAGGCTGTGTGATTATTCAAAGGCTATTTCGATTTTCTCGAGGTTGAAGAGGTCTGGTATTACACCTGATCTTGTTGCGTATAATTCGATGATCAATGTTTATGGAAAGGCCAAATTGTTTAGAGAGGCGCGGTTACTTATTAAGGAGATGAACGAAGCTGGTGTGTTACCAAACACAGTTAGTTACTCCACTCTCTTGAGTGTTTATGTGGAGAACCAGAAGTTTTTAGAAGCTTTGTCTGTTTTCGCAGAGATGAAAGAGGTGAATTGTGAGTTGGATCTCACGACTTGTAATATAATGATCGATGTTTATGGTCAGCTTGACATGGTTAAAGAAGCTGATAGGTTGTTTTGGAGTTTGAGGAAAATAGATATCGAACCAAATGTTGTTAGCTACAATACCATCCTTCGTGTTTACGGCGAGGCTGAGCTTTTCGGTGAAGCAATTCATCTTTTCAGGTTGATGCAGAGGAAAGACATTGAACAGAACGTTGTTACGTACAACACGATGATTAAGATCTATGGGAAAACTATGGAGCATGAAAAGGCCACGAATCTTGTTCAAGAGATGCAGAGCCGAGGAATTGAACCTAACGCCATTACCTACTCAACTATTATATCAATATGGGGGAAAGCTGGGAAACTGGACCGAGCTGCGACACTGTTTCAGAAGCTGAGGAGCTCGGGTGTGGAAATAGATCAAGTTCTGTATCAAACCATGATTGTGGCTTATGAAAGAGTTGGTCTAATGGGTCATGCTAAACGTCTGCTTCACGAGTTAAAGCTCCCGGATAATATCCCTCGGGAAACCGCTATCACCATTCTGGCTAAAGCCGGGAGAACTGAAGAGGCGACATGGGTTTTTCGTCAAGCTTTTGAATCCGGGGAGGTAAAAGACATATCAGTATTTGGCTGTATGATCAATCTTTACTCAAGAAACCAAAGGTATGTAAATGTCATCGAAGTGTTTGAGAAAATGAGAACCGCTGGTTACTTTCCGGATTCAAATGCAATAGCTATGGTGTTGAACGCGTACGGGAAACAAAGAGAGTTTGAAAAAGCAGATACGGTTTACAGAGAAATGCAAGAGGAAGGATGTGTTTTCCCTGATGAAGTTCATTTCCAAATGCTGAGTTTATACTCATCGAAGAAAGATTTTGAGATGGTTGAATCGTTGTTTGAGATATTGGAATCTGATCCTAATGTTAATAGCAAGGAGTTGCATTTGGTTGTGGCGGCTTTGTACGAGAGAGCAGATAAACTAAACGATGCTTCAAGAGTCATGAATCGAATGAGAGAACGAGGAGTCTTAAAGCCGTTATCTGGATGACAAATGTCATATGATTCTTCTTGTGCTTTCTTTGAGTAAACACAATTGTATATTCACACTGTTCTTTGCAACAATCCATTGCATTTGCGGTTGGGATAATCTACCTCATTTATCGTATAAATAATTACTTTTTCATCCTCCACTCACAATATCTCAAATCTTCAATATATGTATGATGATCCAACATGTAATTATAAAAAGAAAGATTGTTATTTTTTTATTTGTGCTTGTGGCCGCGTTGTACGAGAGAGCAGATAAACTAAACGATGCTTCAAGAGTCATGAATCGAATGAGAGAAAGAGGAAATTTTAAAGCCGTTTTTTGGATGTCAAATGTCATATGATTTTTCTAGTTTGCTTGTGAAACACTTAAAACATAAAACTTAACATATCATCATCCGAATACAAGACTCTAAAATCTTTGACAAAAAAAAAAATATATACAAGACTCTAAATCAAATGAACCAACCACAATTATAGACTCAAAACCATTAAAATGATTAGAGATATTCTCTGCAACACACACGCATAATTACTAGAACCTACAAGGTAAGGTAAGAAATTAGCACTCATAACTCAATTTGATTTTAATTTGTTTACCATCTTAAAATACTTTTGTTTTCATTTTTATTTGTTTTAATTTTAATCGAGATTTTTTGTTTTTAATGAGTTTTATTTATTATGTTTTATTCTCAAAAATTTTAAAAGTAAAATTAAATATTGAGTACTTCATGTGTGTGTCTATATAACTAAATATATATATTTTAATAAACTACATTAATTCTTTAACTTGACTTTGTTTGCTTACATTAAAATCAATTTCGATTTGGTCCTAAATACTGAAACCTACATAATTTGATCCAAGACTCATCATGAAAATTTTGTACAAACTTATCCTTTCATTCTCAACAAACTTATTCTTAAGTATTTTCACCTAAATTTTTCAAACTTTTTTCCGAAACTTTTGAATGTTGGTGCCTTTAGAAATTCACACTGACATTTACATGTCTTGATTCTTCTCTAATATTTATATTCAAATCGATCCATACTCATTTTTTATTCAAACCAAAACAAATGTGAACTTCATCAAATATTTTTTTTTATCTTTATTACGTACTTCCAAGGTTATGTCTTTCTAGAAAATATTTCATAATTTTTTTAAATTTTGAGGTGATGTGATTTAGAAATAACTATGAAAGTAGTGATTATCACTTTTAAGTTTTGATTTTCCATTTGTTTTTAAAAAAATCCGTATATAATTTTGCTTTATGTAAAAAATGAGAGAGTATTATTTGCACTCGTTCAGGATACAATTTGTATATTAAAAATTATTGTTGATCGAAAGCTAAAATAGTGGTTGAGAAAAATATATTTTTTTTTTATTTCAAAGATTGTCATTTCTCTTATGTCTTCGGAATATTTTTTTCATGTACAAATTCCAAAATAAATATCCTTTTTACTATTTTTATTTTTATTTTTATTTATTTATGCCCTATACAAATCTCAATCAATATCCAAAAATTATTCAAAAATGATAAACATCATGGGCCAACAGAACCGAACATCCCCTAGTGCCCATAAGGAGATGTTCATCCCTCCACATCTGTCTATTTTCAATAATACGAGAATCTGCTAAATCTTTACCATGTTTTCCATCCTTAGGCAACACATAATCCGTTTCTATACCTTGAGTTAATAGGCTTCCATGGACTATCTCACTAATCTGTGATGGTTGATAATTACCCACCACAATATTCATGTAAAAAGTAGGATAACCTCTAAGATAATGTCGAAGACTTTTTACAAACCCAGTAACATCCTCGGAATAAGTTAACTTGTGACATTCATAATCCCACAAAATGATATTAATACGCTGCACAGGAAAACATGAGAAAATTAACAATAGATCTACAAACTAATAGATCTACAAACTCTTCTTCTTACATTGTTGTCTCTAATAACGACCAAATTTCAGCCGCTGAGATTCATGTTGATTTGTTTTCTTTGTTTTCTCATGTTTTCATGTGAAGAAAGGGTTTATATAGACTAGGGTGTACGTTTATCTTCAATGGTCATATGTTTTTTACTAATACTTTTAAATTTTAAAATTCGCAATTAAAGTTTAAAGACTCATTAAAAAGTTTTTAATTTTTTTTTTTTTTTGAAAAAGGGCTTTCTATTAATTGCATGAAAGAAAAGAAAAAGTTTACAAAGGCCCAGCCCAGCCTTAGTTAGTTTTAAAAGGCCGAAGCCCAACAATAATAGAAACACTTTGAAAGATCTTGAACCTAGTTTGCCTAGGTTATACCAGTCTAGGCGATGGAATAGTAAGAGTCATTGAAGGTGGTGTTGACGATCACAAAGAGGAGAACCAAATTTGCAGCATTAGAGAAGAAATGGTTGAATTTGTTGCTCTAAAGGAGTCGATCCGGGTCTTAATGGTGGAGTCGATGAGCTTCAGCGTTGATTTCACAGATCTGAAATTCTGGCGATGAAGACGGGAGTTCCTCTCATTCCATAATATATATAAGGAGCATTGTCAATCCAGCCGGCATAATCGGTGTTGCTCCGTTGAACCATGCAGATTGGTCATTTGTCCTAAGGTTGCATTCCAAGTCCGAGAAGGTTGGAGTGAACATCTTGTGGCTATTTGCCTCCATACTGACCACGAGTAGTTACACTGAAAGAAGAGATGGTCACGACTTTCTGCACGTGAGTTGCAAAGGAGACATAGTGGATCCGTCTGAAGACACCATCCAAGTATTCGATCTCTGGTTAGGCAACGGTTTAAGGTGAACAACCATGTTAAGAAGTTGTGCCTAGGTATCCCACCCTTATTCAAAACAGCATTTCGCCAAGGCACTAAAGGTAAGTGGTCACATATTTTATCATAAACCCGTCTAGTTGAGTATTTTTGAAAGATTTTGCCTTCCATTTCCCATTCATAGTGGTCGTCCTCCTCACATAAGTTTAATGTTGTTAGGTAGGCATGAAGTGATACTTGTTTCTCCGATCTTAGGTTTGGAAGAAGCCATGTGCCGTGGTTAGAAATCTGGTTTAGCGTGGCTTGAGCACTGATTCCTAGTCGTACTAGGGAGAGGAAGGTTGATAGGTTGCCAAAAAGGGACCAGTTATTAGACCAAAATCTACAGGTAGTACCATTACCCACACACAGTTTTATCGAGTTGTAAGCCATATCTTTTACCTTGAGGAGATTGTTTGCTAACCAAGAGTAGGTTGGTCTTTGTTTCATTGTCCAAAAGCTGCTCAATGATCCTCGCAAGAAATGTAGCTTGTACCATGCCACCCAAACCGATCATGATTTAAAGAAGAGTAACCAAATAAGTTTCAAAACACAAGCCTTATTCCAGGTAACTAAATCCCTTATCCCTAATCCTCCTTGATCCTTTAGCTTTGATATTGATTCCCAGGAAACCCTTGCAGAGTGGTGTCCTTCCAGACCACCTTTCCACAAGAAGGCACTGCACATGGAATTTATCTTGCGAATGCAAGCTTTTGGGAATAGGAAACTTGAGCACCAGAAGTTAGATATCCCTGCGATCACCGTATTTATTAGCACCAGCCTTCCAGCAAAATATAAGGATTTAGAACACCAATTGTTGATTTTTCCCTTTACTTGTTGTAGTAATGGCTCACAGTTCTGAATAGTAAGTTTCTTTGTGCAGAGAGGTACACCAAGGTAACAAACAGGTAGGGTACAATGGGGAAGACCAGTTGACGAACTGATTAAGTTATCCTCTGCCTCAGTTAATCCACCACTATAGTAAGAGGACTTTTGGAGACTAATAGCCAGACCTGAGCGCTCCTCAAACCCTTTCAGAACATGGAGGACATTTTGTACCGAGGTGAGTGATCCATCCATAAATATGAGCAAATTGTCAGCAAAGCATAGATGAGTAAGTTTGGCAATGTTGCAGTTGTGGTGATATTGAAACTTCCCATCCTCCGCAGCTTTATTCAGCATTAGGGAGAGGTTTTTCATGGCTATGACAAAGAGGTATGGTGATAGGGGATCCCCTTGCCTCAGTCCTCTTCTGCCCTTAAAATATCCTTGCACCGTTCCATTGTAACCAACTGTGAATTTGTTGTACAGATGCACGCTTGTAGCCATCGAAGATTCTGGTTCGGGATCTCAAGTGCCTGCAGACAAGTAAACAGAAAGTCCCAGGAGAGCGTGTCAAAAGCTTTTGTGATATCTACTTTAATCACTATCCTTTTCAGGCCTTGTGTTTTATGATAACCGGTAACTATTTCAGCAGCAAGGATCGTATTCTCTAGTAGAAGCCTGTCTTTAACAAAGGCCATTTGGTTTGGCAAGATTAGTGATGGTAGTAATGGTTTAAGCTTGGTTATAAGAAGCTTGGATACTACTTTGTAGAGCGTATTCATACAAGAAATTGGTCGGTAATCCCGGATCGATGAGGCACCTGGCTTCTTTGGGATCAGTGCTAGGATAGTGGAATTAGTTGAGGCTGGAAGGAACGATGAGTGAAAGAACTGGGTGATTGAGGCTATGACTTCAGGCTCAAGTGTGTTCCAAGCCGACTTGTAAAATCCAGACAAGAATCCATCGGGACCAGGCGCTTTGTTTGGATTTAGTTTATGCATTATCTTGGTGATTTCTGAAGGAGACAGAATTGCAAGCATAATTTGAGTATGATGACTTGAAGTTCTAAAGGGATTCAGATCCTGGAACCATGCCATTGAGGACCAGATGGGACTTTGAGGTAGAATATCAGGTCCTAAGATGGTCTTAAAGTGAGAGATTGCGTGGTTACTCATCCTTTCAAGGTCTAAGAGTAATTCACCAGTGTCCAAAAGGAAGGATCTGATGATGTTGTAGTTGGCATGAGATTGGCACATCTTATGAAAAAGGAAGTATTCAAATCACCCTCTTTTATTCAATTAACCCTTGACTTTTGTCTGAAATAGCTTTCTTCAATAACTCTCAAGAAATTCCATTTGGTGTGAAGGTATCGCTCTCGCTGAAAAGTTGCCGTGGAGGGATTTTGTAATTCCTGCACCTGCACATCCATCAACAAACGATTAGTTTCACTCACTCTCTCTTGAATCTTTGTAAAATTCTCTGTTTAAGTGTTTGAGCTCTCACTTCATAGTCTTTTGCTTCCAGCATAGAGTTGACAGAGTGAAAGCAAAGCTTTCGGCCTGAGTCCAAGCTTCCTCTACAAGTTGGTGAAAATTTGGGTGTTTCATCAGTTAGTTGAAGAATTTGAAAGGTCTAGTTCCGGCTTTTGATAGTTGGTAGTCAAGGTCAACAAGGCTAGGAGTGTGGTCAGATGGCATAGGAGGGAGGAAGGTAGCAGTGCCATTGGGGAATAGAGTGAGCCAGTAGTCATTTACCAGTACTCGATCAAGCTTTTTCGCAACAGGAGAAGCTGGCTGGTTGTTGGTCCTAGTAAAAAAGGGCCCTTGAAATCGTAAGTCAAACAGATCCAACTAGGAGAGGCAATCACTTAGCTCCATCATTGCGCTTGTTAGGAAATTCACATTGGGCGAGGAGTGTTCTTCAAAATGAATGATCTGGTTAAAATCTCCTCCAACAAGCGAAGGACAAGTGTTAAAATCTCCTCCAACAAGCGAAGGACAAGTGTTAAAATCTCCTCCAACAAGCCAAAATAAAGTTTTCAATTTTTACATTCTCCAATGGTTGAAACTTTTTCATTAAACAATTTGTATAGCTAAAAAGCGGTTGAGAAAAATATATTTTTTTTTATTTCAAAGATTTTCATTTCTCGTATGTCTTCCAAATTTTTTTTTTTCATATACAACTTTCAAGATATATATACTTTTTACTATTTTTATTTTTATTTATTTATGCTTTATACAAATCTCAATCAATACTCAAAAATTATTTAAAAATGATCAATATGCTTGAAAAAAAAAATATTTACCCTTGTCCAGTTTATGTTATGGTGATGGTGTTATTAATACATTGTGTTTTGATTTGGAAGCACCAAATAAACTAAATAATTAGTAAGATGACCGTGAATGTGGCTTCGACATCCATTGGATTTGCTTGTGATTTGGTACCTTTTAGCCCATGTCTACAATTTCTATTGGTTTTGTTGTCGATATTTCTATCCCTTTTATCTGTTTTAACCATTGTTTGTAGTTTTTTTGATTCGCTAAATATCTAAAATTTGTAACCTCTATCCTTGAATGAATGAATAGCCGAGGCTTTTGAACAAAAAAAATTAGTAAGATGACAATGCTACCAACAAAATGATATATTTGTTTAAATTACTTAGTTCAAATGGAGATGTATAGAAACAATTGTTACTTGAAAAATACCTAAAATACACTTGTATCTTAGATTCACAGCGCATCGACTACCTTTTTTTTAGTATAATATAAATATGTATATATAATATGCAAAAATGATTTCAGTATATGTAACGTTTGGTAGAAAGTAAAACATTTACTCTAATAAAAAATTCAGATAATAATCTATAAATAACAGTACTATATAATTCTGCTAAGAATATAAATATTTAAATGAAATGAAAAAAGGTTTAGGTTTACAGATAATAGATTATAAATCCTGTAGAAATTGTCCCATAGTGAAAGAAAACAAAATAAGTAAACCATGGAAGCGCATAGTTCATAAACATGATCTCAGTTCCGTCCACTCCACATAGACATGAAGCGAATGGAGTTGGACACGATATCTTACATTTATTACAACACGATATCCAATCCACATATGATCTCATCCATCATTGTCTGAAAATGGACAAAAGCCTAAAATGAACGAACACTCAGTCTCTAAATTAGTTTATCATCACATCACTTATCCTCTATTTGTGTCTGTTTTTTTTTTTTTTTTTTTTTTTTTTTTTTTTTTTTTTTTTTTTTTTTTTTTTTTNTTTTTTAACGAATATAAAGTCATTCGTTGACTTATAAATGTTCCAAGTTTATGGGCTTTTTAGTGGCCCATCACATAGATTCCAGATCTTTTTTTTGTTTATTTCCTACCTACTAAAAGAGATCTGATCTGATTTAAATGCGCTTGACCAGTATCATCCCTTACTCTTTTTCGTTTGTCTCTCCCAATTTCAGTTCTTCTTCTTTAGTAACGTTTATTTCCATATATCTCTATCCAGATACAAAAAAAACAACCCTTTAAAAGAATCAACAAAAAGTTTCAGTTTTTATAAAAAAAAAAGGGGGTTTTTGTAACGTTTCTTTCCAAATCCGAGAAAATAGTGAAAAAGATGTCAACTTTGAATTGACCTCTCTTTTTTATTTTATTTTTTTTGGGTGAGGGGTTTGGGGGGATCCGATGAAGAAATTGAGAAGCTATTACTCAAATGTGAGACATCATCAGAATCATCATCAACAACAACAACATCATCAGCACAAATGGATATTTTTCCCTCTTTTGATTGGTTCAGTCTTCGCTTTGTTCTTACTCTTCCTCACAACCCTAACATCACCATCCGGAGCCAGGTTCCTCCCTTTTACCCGACCCGTTTTGTTATCCGGATCTGGTTCATCAGCTTTCGTTGAATCCAAGATCAAACCTCAGCAAGTCTCATCACTCCCTTCGCCTACACGTTTTGCTTACTTGGTTTCTGGATCCGCCGGCGACGGCAAATCTCTCCGGCGAACTCTTTTGGCTCTTTACCATCCGAATAACCGGTACGTTGTTCATTTAGACAGAGAGTCTTCTCATGAGGAGAGAGAGGAGCTTCATGGGTACATCAAGAACTCGTCTTTGTTCTCGAGGTTTATGAATGTTCATATGATTGAGAAGGCTAACCTTGTCACGTATCGTGGCCCTACGATGGTTGCGAATACACTTCACGCTGCTGCGATTTTGCTTAGGGAAGGAGCTGATTGGGATTGGTTTATTAATCTTAGCTCATCAGATTATCCTCTAGTGACTCAAGATGGTGAGAGGTTTCTCAAAAAGATTGAAACTTTTGGTTCTGTGTGACTTGTGTGGAGGATTCTTCACTAAAGATTTGACCTTTTTGTTGTTTTTGTTCTTGTATCAGATTTGTTGCATATCTTTTCGCATTTGCCGCGGGATTTGAACTTCATTGATCATACGAGTAACATTGGATGGAAAGCGTAAGAGGATTATTAGAGTTTGGAGTTTTTTTTTGTTCTCTCTCTGCTGTTTTCGTATAGTTCTGAAGCTCATATTTTGATTTGGTTGTTTCAGATCACAAAGAGCTAAACCGGTTATTATAGATCCAGGACTGTATTTGAACAAGAAGTCTGATGTTTTTTGGGTTACTCAAAGACGAAGCATTCCAACAGCATTCAAGCTCTTCACAGGTGCTTCATCTCTCTGAGACTTAACAGTTCAAGACTGTTTATTGCTAGTCAAAACTTTATAATCTCTGAGCAATTCATAGACTTTGATTGTTTAGTTTCGGTGTTTCTTACATTTGCTACATTTCTCATTGGTTGAACAATGTGGAATCATTATTCTTAGATTGCTAGACAAAGCTTTCATCTTATTCAATACCTTTGCTGAGTATTTAAGTTGGTGTTGTGTGATGCCTTTGATTGTTGGGAAGACTTATGTTACATTGTGTTGATTTCAGTTTCTCTTTAACTAACAAGTGATTCTTGGAAACAGGCTCTGCGTGGATGGCGTTATCACGGCCATTCATAGACTACTGTATTTGGGGTTGGGATAATCTACCTCGTACCGTCTTAATGTATTACTCGAATTTTCTCTCATCTCCGGAAGGATATTTTCACACTGTTCTCTGCAACGCTGAGGAATTCAGAAACACGACAGTAAATAGCGACCTGCACTACATATCGTGGGATAATCCGCCTAAGCAGCATCCACACCATCTCAACCTTGCAGACATGACTAAAATGGTAAATAGCAATGCCCCGTTTGCAAGAAAATTCAGAAGAGAAGATCCTGTACTTGATAAGATCGACGATGAGCTGCNGGATTCTTCACTAAAGATTTGACCTTTTTGTTGTTTTTGTTCTTGTATCAGATTTGTTGCATATCTTTTCGCATTTGCCGCGGGATTTGAACTTCATTGATCATACGAGTAACATTGGATGGAAAGCGTAAGAGGATTATTAGAGTTTGGAGTTTTTTTTTGTTCTCTCTCTGCTGTTTTCGTATAGTTCTGAAGCTCATATTTTGATTTGGTTGTTTCAGATCACAAAGAGCTAAACCGGTTATTATAGATCCAGGACTGTATTTGAACAAGAAGTCTGATGTTTTTTGGGTTACTCAAAGACGAAGCATTCCAACAGCATTCAAGCTCTTCACAGGTGCTTCATCTCTCTGAGACTTAACAGTTCAAGACTGTTTATTGCTAGTCAAAACTTTATAATCTCTGAGCAATTCATAGACTTTGATTGTTTAGTTTCGGTGTTTCTTACATTTGCTACATTTCTCATTGGTTGAACAATGTGGAATCATTATTCTTAGATTGCTAGACAAAGCTTTCATCTTATTCAATACCTTTGCTGAGTATTTAAGTTGGTGTTGTGTGATGCCTTTGATTGTTGGGAAGACTTATGTTACATTGTGTTGATTTCAGTTTCTCTTTAACTAACAAGTGATTCTTGGAAACAGGCTCTGCGTGGATGGCGTTATCACGGCCATTCATAGACTACTGTATTTGGGGTTGGGATAATCTACCTCGTACCGTCTTAATGTATTACTCGAATTTTCTCTCATCTCCGGAAGGATATTTTCACACTGTTCTCTGCAACGCTGAGGAATTCAGAAACACGACAGTAAATAGCGACCTGCACTACATATCGTGGGATAATCCGCCTAAGCAGCATCCACACCATCTCAACCTTGCAGACATGACTAAAATGGTAAATAGCAATGCCCCGTTTGCAAGAAAATTCAGAAGAGAAGATCCTGTACTTGATAAGATCGACGATGAGCTGCTTAACAGAGGTTCTGGGATGGCTACACCTGGCGGTTGGTGCATTGGAAGCAATGAGAATGGGAGTGACCCTTGTGCTGTTATTGGTGACACTAATGTTATCAGGCCTGGTCCAGGTGCTAAGCGGTTAGAGAATCTGGTCACTTGGTTATTATCTACTGAGAATTTCAGACCAAAACAGTGCAAGTGATCTGAATATCTTAGAGAACGCCATCAGAGAGATTGGTCGAGTGTAGCAGTTTTGATTATTTGGGATTAGATGTGATTTAGGATCTGATAGAATCCCTCAGTTAGTCAAGAATATAAGTGAAGATACAGAACAATTAGGCTATGGCTGTGGGAAGTATTTGTCTTGTTACTCCACACAACATGCCTTTTTAAGGTATTGTTGTAGTTCGAACATTTTTCTCAAATTTATCAGATTGGAATTTTGAGATGTTGAAGTGTTCCCTTTGTGAAAATTTTGTACTCTGCCTTTTTATTTTCTTAAAGTTAGTGTCCATTCTTCCAACTTCTAAATTCACCAAGTCGTTTCTCCTGTTTGTAGCTTTATACGTTGTGTTGCACAGACTGAGACCGAACGCAGATTGAGCCGGTCACTTTTGATCTTTACTGTCCAATTTTTGTTGTTGTTGTTGTTGTTTGTTGGAGAATGTCACTTTATATTTTCAACAAAAAATTTACTAACAAAGTACAATTTCTAACCCTATTATTTTAAGTTTATTAGTTAGAGACAGAATTAAATTCAGTGTATTATAAAAAGGATTTATACATTTTTCTTAACACGTAAAAATGGTAGTAGAATGATTCTTTGTGAAAGAAATACTAGGAAATTAGTAATTTTAAAACAAAACCGAATATTAAATAGGTTGGTTTTCTTTCCTCTTACTTAATTATTTCCAAACCGGCCTGATATTCCGGGTTTTAGTAATAACATTGGTTTTTTAATTTGGAGAGTATTTTTGTTTTTTAAGTGTGTGTTTGTATTGGGGATTGCACAACACTAATAAATAAGATTTCAAGGAAAAGTTGAGCTGGTTCATTTATTAACGAGATAATTTGAGGTCGTCACTAACAAAAAGTCAAGATTAAGTTCGTCAGTTCACAGGAAAACTAACAAATAGAATAATGACGAGCTCGGAAGAGCTCGGAAATGGAAAGAAAACAATAACAGATTTTGATGCAAAGTATTGCTCTCCGGGTACAGTCTGGAAGTCAGGATGGTAATCCCAATAAATGCTCTCTCATTTTATAAAGGACTGTTGACGTATGGTTCCCTAGGGTTCTCATCGTGAATTTCCGAGATTGCCCTCCGCAAAATATTAGTGGCTTTCTCCCAATTGTGTCTGGCCAAAATCATGATTAAACTGCTTTGTTGGACCGAGTGCCATATTGGGCGCATCCCATATCCAACAATAGTTCCCCCCCCCCTTAGTTCGGAGAGCGGCAGTTCTTCTGCGATCAGCGGGCATGCTCAAATTGTTTGTAATATGCCTGTTTGGCACAGATTGTCTCAGGTTGCTTCTAGGGGACGAAATTGCTACAGTGACTTCTGCAAATGTCGGGCTCGTCTCTCGAGGGATACCAGGAATGTCCAGCGGTCTTTACTTCGAGTGCGGTATTCAATGAATTTCCTGAAAAAGAGCAGGTCGCAGATCAAGGTGATGGATTTTGCAGTAAAATTTCCGTTTTATTCACTTATTTATATACTCTCCATCTTTTCCTTTTTCTCCACTTTGTCCACTTCATAAAGAAGGTAACTTTCTCTCTGTAGTCTTTTACTTTTATGTTTTTTTTTTTCTTTGCTCCTTTCTCTCTCTATTCTTCTCTCTCGCTTGATTGCATCTCCAGTACCCTAGCTGTCGGATCTACTAGAGATAGCCGATTGAGATTTGAGTTGATGGCTGCTAGCGATTTTTCGTGCGTAGATTTGGAGATCGGCACAAAAGAAATCGAGGACGGCACTAATAAAGTTGAGGTCGGCACACTTGAATTTGAGGTCGGCACAAATGAAGTCGAGGTCGGCACACATGAATTCGAGGTCGGCGAGGAAGGAATTTGGGACAGGAAATTTGTTTGTGTGGTCGGCGCTCCTTGCAAAGTTGTTGATCGGCACGACCCATTGATTGTCGAGAGCGGCGGTTCCGAGTTCGGCTTTATGTCCAAGAGGAGAGATCGACAAGACTTGAGTGAGGTTGGCGGAATCAGAACCGGAGGGTCGGATTGTTTTCGGGAAAGAGGTATCCCCATTGAGATCGACCTCAAGGTTGGCGGGGTTGGTAAATCTCGAGCTCGGCATCACGAGATCGACCAGCCGGGTTGGAGCGAGGCTGATGTCGGCGGTTTCCTCGAGGGTGGCGAGATTGGTGAATCCCTAGGTCGGCATAATGAGATCGTCCAGCCGTGTCGGAGCGAGGCGGAGGTCGGCATTTTCCTCAATGGTGGCGAGATTGGTGAATCCCTAGGTCGGCATAATGAGATCGTCCAGCCGTGTCATAGCCTGGCAGAGTTCGGCGGTTTTAGTTCTCGAGGTTTCTTGCCCGCTCTCAATGTTTGGAAAGATGGATTCCCTTTAGATGGAGCTGAGGTCGGCACGGAGGGTCCCAGAGATGGCGACATTTCCCACGAGACTGATTCCAACTCTGATGATGGCGATGTCGATCTTATGATGGGAGGTCGTGAGGTCGGCATGTCTTGCAGAAAGGAAGGTCGTCCTTCGATGAGCTCCCGAGTCCCAATGCATGCGCGTGGTAAAACTCTTGCGGGAATCAAACGCGCTTTCTACAAAGAGTATAAGACTTATAAAGACGTTTTCGATGATGTTAGTGTCAGCATTGGAGCAGAGTGTGGAGCTCTTGACAGTTTGTCCGGTAACAATTTTGATGAAATCCTCGAGTTCAGTGAAGACAACGAGAGTGGCTCTGGTGGGAGTCCTATGGACGTTGTCCCAGTTGATGATGTTGATCCGAGATCAGCTGTTCTGGGCCTTAGTGCTATTCCGATTGGTCCCGATGTCGATCTTGTTGCTGGTCCGACCGACCATGGTCCTTCATTGTGTACATCAGACACTATTGATACGATGGTGCGGTGGACTAGGATGCCCGAGGGATTGATTTTCCAGGTTCCTGAGTACCACGAACGTCCTTGGGCGCCCCAGCAGGTTTCATCGCGCTCTACGTGCATTACTATACTGACTGCGGTCTTTGGTTCCCTCTACCAGAGTTTTTGACGCGTTATTGCGCGAGGCGTAGGATAGCTATCTCTTAGCTTTCTGTGGGAGGTATCCGTAACGCGGCTGGTTTGGCGATACTTGGTACCAACTTTGGCGTAGAGGTTGATGTGCATTTTCTTGAGGAGGCCACCAAGTTCACGAAAATTAGAGGTAGTCCAGGATACTTCTACACTAGTGCTAAATCCGGTCACCAGATCGTCGTTGGGGCTGAAAAGAATATTCGTCATTGGCAGCGTTATTTCTTCTTTGTTAGGCTGGACTAGATTTCAGTTGATAGTCTCGATATGTTTTACGCTACTGAGTGGAACATGTTTCCCGGTAGCCTTATTGTTTCACATTTATATATGTTTGATTCTTCTTGATCGGTTTCTGACCCTTTCTTTGTTTTGGTTGATGTTTTGCAGATCCCGTCGTTCGCTTGCGCGCCCATCCTCCAAGTTTCTTTGATAATCTTAGGAAGATCAGAACACTAGGGGCGCTCGATTGGCCTTCGGTTACTAAGAGATCTCATAGGTTTCCTCCTTACTCGGTTGTGTCGATTATCGTTGAACTTGATGGTCATTAAGTTGTCATACTTTTGTTTTTCTTTTCAGGTTTACCACACTTAGGAATGGGAAAGGTTAACACTCGTCTTCCTCGATATGCCGATCAGTTTTAAAAGGCCATTGATACTGGGTCTTCTTCTCGGGCTGCAAATGCTGAGGGGGTCGATCCTGTTGTAGGAGTTAGCGCCGAGCAGCGACCTGCAGGTGATGTGAGGTCGGCGGAGGTGGTTTCTGCTCGTGCCGACAAGAGTGCTGTCACGGTTCCTGCTGCTGCTTCGCGCGCACAGAAGAAGTCACGTGGCGAGACTTCTGATGCCTTAGCAATTGTCGTTGCTGATTCTGGTGTCCTACTCCGACGAGGAAGACAGCTTCTCATGGCGAGGTGGTGGGACCTGAGCCCGAGTCGTCCTAGAGATCTAGGAGGGATGGCATGCTGCACGATACCACTGAGAATGATGATTCGTTCTCCTTTTCTTACAAGACGAAGGATGAGTTGTTCATCAACAACGAAGCTGCTTGCGGCGAGCTTGCTAGCAAGGTTCGTGGCTCTTTTGACCCGCTTCCTCCTATGGGTTCTCTCTATGATCCTGAGCTGTATCGATCGTGGGCTCGGAAACACTTTCAGGTTTGTATTCTCCTTTATGTTTTGAGGTAATTTTTATAGTTGCTGCCTTGATTCCTTGCTTCTTACGTTTCATTACTTCTTACGTTTGAGGATGGTGGGGGTGTGAACCGCATGGTTGTTTCGTATAAGCGTCGCATTGCCGATCTGGAAAAAAAAACTTGCTGATCCTCGCACTTCTGAGCCATTTAGGAGGTCGGCTGAGGAACTTCGCCAGGATCTTGACAAGGAGCGAGGGGTTTCTGCTGCTCCCATGAAGCAAGCCCCTAGTTTCATGAGGCAGGTGGCCGATATCAAGGCTTCTCTCCGGTGCCGGCTCATGGTTTTTAAGGGCCCCTGGGCAAAAAAAAATTTTGTTGAATAAAAGGCCAATTTTTTTTTTAACTATTGTTATATGTTGAAAAATATGGATTTCATTTTGATAATATATAAATACTTAACAAGATTATAAAAAATTATTTTCGTTCTATTGTTGGAGTCAGTTGAAATAGTTGTGGAAGATAAAATATCTTTTTAGTTATTGACTCATCAAAATAAATCCTTAAAACATATTTTAATATATTATTTTGTTTTACCTTTTATTTTTACGATTTTTTAAGTTTTCTATAGATGGCTTGGGGGACGGTTGATCTAGGGTTCTGAATGAGATCGATTGACTCTGATTCTGGTTGGTTTTGGTTCATCAAGGGTTTGGATTGCTTGGGATGTTGTATGGTTTCAAGCTGTACGGTGAAGGAAAGGGTGGGATACGATGTTTATTGTGGAGATACCTTGCGATTTCCATGGGGATCTATTTTTGATTTAGCCAATTGGTTTCGTCTAAGATTACGGTTTCATAAATGGGGGATTTCACATGATGTAATGTTGTTTCGATTTACTGATCTCCGGATCTCTACTCTTCTGGATTTTATTTGGTTGGGTGGATCGGATTTCTCAGATGGATCCGAAGGTTTATTTGCTGAAGGGATTTTTTTATTTGTACAAATCAGATCAGCTTCGACTGATTCTGATTTCTGGAAGATACGTATTTGGTATCTTTTTTTGGGAAAGTTGGTAGTTATTGTGATTCTCTGGTTGGTGTCGAAGAATCGGAGGGATGTTCATGGCTGCTTTCACGGGATTTTCATGGTTTGGTATTTTTGGGAAGTGATATTATCTCGACTCAGATTTGGGTTGATTAGTCCACAATGGAGACTGATTGAGATTCGGAGTTCTTTTTTGGAAACATTAATCGTGATCTCTTGGGTACATATGTATCAAGGAGATATCATTTGCAATTACTCTGCCAAATCATAGAGATCCTAAAGCCGATGGTTTTGGAAAATTGGGGTGTATAGAAGGAACGTACTGCAGTTTCCTCTCCTCAACACAACACATTTGTTTTCAAGTTCTCAGTTCTTGTCTGTTCTTTTTGCTTATCTCTTTGGAGTGTTTTTGTTTTTCTCGTGAGTTCGATCATGCCTCATAGTGATCTTTTGGGAAAATCTGGGTCGGGTAAGAGTGATGAGGGAATAGTGCCAAAACGGAGAATCAAAATTCCTTATTTTGATAACTCTGCTCTGGTAGCTAGGTACTCAAAAACTGTTGTGGGTCGCTGTATGAATCCTCGGATGCAAGACATGAAATCCCTCTTGTTCATGCTTCCCAGGATTTGGCACTTGGAGGGGAAGGTGGTGGGAGCAGATTTAGGGCTTGGCAAATTTAAATTCGACTTTGATAATGAAGATGACATCACGAAGATCCTTCAAATGGCACTATTTTACTTTTACCGCTGGATGGTATCAATGGTGCGTTGGTGTCCATCAGTTGATCCGAATTATCCGTCGGATTTAACCTTTTGGATTAGGGTGTGGGGAGTTCCTTTTCAATTCTGGGCTGAACCAACCTTTCGTAGCATCGGTTCAGAGCTTGGTCGAGTTGAGGCAGTAGAAATCGATGGTGGCAGGATCAGGGTCACGATCAATGGTCTCAAGCCTTTGTGTTTTGATACGGTGATTGAATTCTACAATGGTGAGGAGACCATTGTCACTTTGCGGTATGAGAGGCTTCATGGCTTATGCAAGAAGTGCTTCAGTCTTTGTCATGACGTGGATCACTGTCCGTTGTGGTCTTCCTCTCGGATCACTCCTGGATTGCATGTCCCTATTGAGGAGGATCCAGTTCGCTCCATCCAGAGCTATAGAGGAGCTGTTACGAATGATAGGAACAAAAATAAAGGAAAAGGCAAGGAAGGAGGGCGTAAAGGTGTGGCTCACTCTATTTCAAGCGAGCGGTCTAAAGGGAAGTATGACACTGGGATCAAGATTCGGTCTGATGGGAAGGAGGGTGAACCATCCTATAAACCACGGTGGTACACTAATTATGCGCAGTTTAATGACCATAAACATATGGCTAGAACCGCTGCTTCTATTGCTGAGGTTCCTGCTTCTGCTGCTATGGCAATTACTACGGTCCTGTCTTCAGGAATTGCACCGGTTGAAGTGTTGGAGCAGGGACAAGTTCTGGCTGCTGATGAGCAAGGGGCGTTACAGAATGGGTTTATTGGTGTCCCACCATTAAAACAGGTTAGGAGACCTCTGTTTCAAGAGTCAAGTTCGACCTCACAGTCTGACCAAAAAGAGGAAATTGACTCATGTACGAAAGAGGTCTTACCATGTGCAGTTTCAGTGAACCCGACTGATGACTTGATAGGTGTTGAGTCAGCTGTATTAGATGCTATGTAGACTGAACCATAAGAACAAGCGGTTGGTGACACTTTGGTGAGGGGTCTTGTGTCAAACCCTACACCGACCCAGGAGGAGTCTGAGACAGGGAGAAACTCTGAGGAGATGGTTGATCATAAGATGGCTCATGCTGGGAATAGGGAGACAGGTTCGGAGGTTCTGGATCCAGACCATAAAACAGATGGTGACATCAAGGATCCTTCGGATGGGCCTGCTTTGGATTCCGACACGGATCCGGTAACTCTTGATGGGGAGATCGCTTACACAGGGGATGTCTCCACAGACATGAATGTGGACGAAGGTGCTGTGTCTACTGCTATTCCGCCGGTGGACAAGGTACGCAAGGTTAAGCCTCCTTTGGCTCTCAAGGGTATATCGTCTTCGAACAGGAAATTAAAGAGGCTTTGTTTATGATGCATCCCGATAAAGCTCTTGGGCCGGATGGTATGACGGCACTTTTCCACCAGAGGGCATGGGACACAGTGAAAACCGATCTACAGATTCTGGTGAATTCCTTTTTCCAGAATAAAGCTTTTAATTATCGATTAAATGTGACAAATATTTGTCTTACTCCTAAGGTGGATAAGCCGACTCGAATGACTTTGTAACGTAGGATACAAGGTTATCTCAAAAATTCTATGTCAAGGGCTGCGTCTGCTCCTATCGGCATTGATATCTGAGACGCAATCAGCTTTTGTTGAGGGACAATTGATCACGAATAATATTTTAATCGCTCAAGAGATGTTTCATGGCCTCCACACTAACCCTTCCTGCAAGGGTAAGTTTATGGCCATTAAAACTGACATGAGTAAGGCTTATGATAGGGTTGAATGGTCCTTCATGGAACACTTGTTACGAAAATTTGGTTTCTGCGAGAAATGGATTTCTTGGGTTATGTGGTGCGTATCGTCTGTTCAGTATAGATTGTTGCTAAATGGCCAGCCATATGGTACCATTCTCCCTTCTAGGGGACTTCGACAGGGGGATCCCTTGTCACCATATCTTTTTATTCTTTGCATAGAGGTTCTTATTGCAAACTTCCGTAAGCCGGAACGTGTGAAGCTTATCACGGGTATTAAGGTCTCGACTGCTTGCCCTGCGGTATCTCACTTATTATTTGCAGATGATAGCCTTTTCTTCTGTCGGGCTGAGAAGAAACAATGTGAGGCAGTTTTAGGGATTCTTCAGCAGTATGAACGGGTATCTGGACAACAAATTAAGTTTTTAAAATCCTCGGTTCAGTTTGGGCATATAGTAGAGGCGACTCTGCGTGTGGAATTACAAGGTATTTTGGGTATCAACACTCTGGGGGGGGGGGTATGAGCTCCTATATGGGC
>NC_025694.1:23519738-23534003 GCF_000633955.1 Camelina sativa | reverse complement strand
TCTGGGGGGGGGGTATGAGCTCCTATATGGGCATTCCTGAAAGTCTAGGTGGTTCAAAGACAAAAAAAAATTTCTTTGTTCAGGATCGTTTGCAAAAACGAGCAGGCGGCTGGCCTGCTAGATTATTGTCTAGGGGAGGGAAGGAGGTTCTGATCAAATCGGTAGCCACCGCCATCCCTACTTTTGTCATGTCATGCTTCCGCTTACCTAAAATGGTCACTCGGAAACTTACTGGTGCTATTTCTAATTTTTGGTGGAGTTCCTCTGGAGAAACACGCGGGTTACATTGCATCGCGTGGGATAAGTTGTGTGCGGATAAGCTAGAAGGTGGGCTGGGTTTTCGGTGTCTGGACGACTTTAACACCGCATTGTTGGCTAAACAACTCTGGCGTTTGATTACAGTTCCGGACTCTTTATTTGCTAAGGTTTTTAAAGGCCGCTACTATCGGCATTCTAATCCTTTGGATCCAATTAAATCCTACTCACCATCTTATGGATGGCGTAGTATGGTGTCTGCTCGCTCTCTGGTAACAAAGGACTCATTAAAAGAGTAGGATCTGGTGATTCCATTCTAGTATGGTCTGATCCCTGGATTCCTGCTCAACTCCCGAGACCAGCAATGCATTGGGGATCGCCTGTTGATCCTATGCTTCGAGTTGAAACTTTCATTGACAGGAACTCGCATTCGTAGAATTTGGCTTTGCTTTCGGCTTATTTTAAGCCAGAGGATGTGGCCATTATTTGTGCTTTACCTCTTGGTACCTTAAATTCAGCGGATAGGTTGGGTTGGCATTTGACAACGTCTGGCATGTACACAGTTAAATCTGGGTACAAAGCCATGCGACAGACTGAGGCGCTTTCACCTGTCTCTGGCCCAAATATCATCCCATTACACGCTTTTGTTTGGCAAATTCGGTGTCCACCAAAATTCGACATTTCTTGTGGCAAGCACTCATGGGCTGCGTGCCAACAACAGCTAACCTGCGGCGACGCGGTATGGGCTGTGATAGTGACTGTGCCCGTTGCGGAGAGTCAGAGGAAACAATAAATCATGCCTTATTTTTATGCCCCCCCCGGTCAGACAGGTTTGGGCTTTGTCCCCATTTCCGACATCTTCAGGTTGTTTTCCTTCAGAATCTGTTTATGCAAACATGGACTTATTATTTTGGAGATTTCAGCAGATCCCTTCGGCAGATGTTTTCCCGTGGATCCTTTGGTATATTTGGAAGGCTAGAAATGATAAATTTTTTAGTAATTTGGACTCCAACCCGCTGGCGATCTTACGCTTAGTGGAGGAGGAAGCTAAACGTTGGTGTTTCGGCTCAGGGGGATAGTATACCTCTGGAGGATGGCACCCGTTTGACTTTTGGTCTAATGGCTAATGCTATCTCTGCTTTACGCGAACCTGTTAATAATTATCAGTGTTTTGTGGATGGCTCCTGGAAAGGGACAGACCCTTTCACTGGCAGAGGTTGGTATTGTACTTCCCCTGAAGGGGAACTTTCCACTATGGGTGCATCTAACCTTCGCCGAAGTTTGTCACCCCTCCATGCAGAAGTGGAAGCCCTAATTTGGGCAATGTGGTGTATGATAGGAGCGGATAATGAGAATGTTGTTTTTCTCACGGAATGTTCTAATCTGGTGAAGATGGTGTCTTCGCCTTCCGAGTGGCCCGCTTTCAAGACATATTTAGATGAGATTGAGGTCGATAAAGATGAATTCTCGTCATTTTCTTTAGTCTTGATTCCCCATTCGCTTAATGGTATGGCGGACAAGCTGGCGCGTTGTGCTAGAGTGGAACCGCAACAATCTACCTTTGTCAACATTTTTCCTTCAAATTGGTTCATTTGAGTCAATCTTGTATGCTGTTGTCAAAAAAAAATATATATATATATATATTATTTTGTTTTACAAATTTTGTTTTTGCCTCTTTTATCTTACATATGTTTTTTTTTACCCCTTTATCTTGCATTATTTTTTTTGTGCCCCTTTATCTTACATCATTATATTTTTTTGTGCACCTTTTATCTTATAAATTTTTTTTTATACATGCCTCTTAACTGGGGGGACCCGGGGCGGTCGCACTGGTTGTCCCCCCAATTAAGCCGGCACTGCTTCTCTCGATGCTCCCCGCTCTCGTCTCGAGCAGTTAGAGACCAATCACGCGTTTCAGAAGGCACATATGCATCAGCTGCAAGCGGAGCGAGAGAGTGTCGGTGTCGAGATTGCTGGCTATAGGTCCCGTATTGAGAGGATGAGAAGGCTCATCATTGACAACAGAGCGGCGAACGAGTCCCTTCTGACATTGAGCCAGGTGACGGGTACTTATGATTGTCTTCAGGAGCTGGTGAAGGATGGTACGGTTATTCCATCGAAGACTCTGCTTGGGTTGGAGGTTGATGCGAAGATGTATGTGGACAAGGTCCTCAGCTTCGACATCACCGATTTTTTGGACAGCGACCTCGAGGCCTTTCCAGAGACTATGATGGTCAGCGAGGAGGGTGAGATGTTCCTGCGGTTCCTCAGGTACGGTGCCGGAGAGTTCGGAGGTTCCTGCGACCATCGGGGAGGGCGCTGGTAGTGCGCAGGTTGGCGCGACAGGGGCACCTGTGACCTCGGATGCTCAGGTCATTGTCGACCAGTGATTTGCGTTGATTTTCTTGTATTGTTTGAACTTATTCCCGTTATGTAGCGGATGTTGAGCTGTTTGGGCGTTGTATTATCTTTTTGGACCTTTGCACTATGATCGGATCGCTTTTTCTTTATTCTCTTGGAATATATAATGAAAGTGGATGGTATTGTGTTTTGCCTATCCTTGGTATCTAGTTATACTTACGGGGCGAGACGTCTCTCAGCTTATATGTCGAATACCAAATGTTTAGGGTGGTAGTCAAGATGAGCTCGTCGTACCTTTTAGGTGCAGCTCTCTTGTCCGGCTTACCCTGTGTGTGCCACGAGGTCGGCAAGAGAGTGCAAGTAAGAACTTGGCTTATACAAACTTAAACGCCTGCTAGCTGAATGCGATCTGGGTCGGCTTATTTATGCGGATTATTTGACCGCTACATCCATGAGGAACGCATTTTAAATCGTTCCCTTGGCCAAAGAGTCGATGTAAGAGCTGGACATCTCGCTAAGACGGACTCGTTCGAGAGAGCTCGTTTGTGTTTCTAAGTGAAACTTTTTTTATATTTTTTTTGTATAGCTGTGCCTTGTGACGGGCTGTCTATGTACCCTTAGAAAGGGATCAAGCAATTCGTAGTTCATATTAGAAAGGGAGAGCTCGGTTGTACGATCGTTTTTTTTTTTTTTTTTTTTTTTTTTTTTTTTTTTTTTTTTTTTTTTTTTTTTTTTTTTTTTTTTTTTTTTTTTTTTTTTTTTTTTTTTTTTTTTTTTTTTTTTTTTTTTTTTTTTTTTTTTTTTTTTTTTTTTTTTTTTTTTTTTTTTTTTTTTTTTTTTTTTTTTTTTTTTTTTTTTTTTTTTTTTTTTTTTTTTTTTTTTTTTTTTTTTTTTTTTTTTTTTTTTTTTTTTTTTTTTTTTTTTTTTTTTTTTTTTTTTTTTTTTTTTTTTTTTTTTTTTTTTTTTTTTTTTTTTTTTTTTTTTTTTTTTTTTTTTTTTTTTTTTTTTTTTTTTTTTTTTTTTTTTTTTTTTTTTTTTTTTTTTTTTTTTTTTAGCGATTTGTGCTTTTTCTAATAGTAATAACGTTTCAGATTGCGGAATTTGATGAACGCGGGATCAGAGTGCTATCCATGGAGTGCAGATGGTAGACGCCAGGAGTGATGACCTTAGAAATTAGGTAAGGCCCTTCCAAGTGGGCGCCCATCTTTCCTGCATTGAGCTCGACGGTGTTCTTGAAAACTTTTCAGAGAACGAGATCGCCTTCGTCGAAGTGGCGTTGCTTGACATTCCTGTTGTAAAACTTGGCAGTTTGCTGTTGGTAGTTCTGGATCCAAAGAAGTGCTTTTCCGCGCTCCTCTTCTAGAGTGTCAAGATCATGGAGCGTCGCAATGTTGGCACGCCAATTTCTTCAAGTGCAAGGGCTTCCATCCCATGCGCGAGGGAGAACGGGGTCCGTCCTGTGGATCGGCGCGGAGAGGTACGATGCGACCATAGCACATTGTCAAGCTCGTCGGCCCAGAGGCCTTTCTTGTCTTCGAGTTGCTTCTTAAGCCCATCGATGATAGTCTTATTGGTTGCCTCAGCTTGGCCGTTACCTTGTGGGTAGCGGAGTGTAGATTTGCTCAGGCAAATTCTCCACCTTGCACAGAAACCCTCGAATTCCAATGTGGTGAACTGCGTACCATTGTCAGTAACAATTTCGTATGGAAGTCCGCAAATTTCTGGACTTGTTTCGCTCCTATTCTCGCAAAGGCTTCAACCTCGACCCACTTGGTGAAATAATCCGTCACGATGAGGATGTATTTATTTTGACGTGACGCGGGGAGGGGTCCGACAATGTCCATTGCCCACCTCATGAAGGGGTATGGAGGCGAAGTTGTTCGCAAAAGCTCGGTCGGCGCGTGGATGAAAGGAGCATGGCGCTGACATTTCTCACATTTTGCAACGAACTTCTCGCAGTCATCGTTCATGGTTGGCCAATAGTGTCCGTTGGTTCGAATGCACAGTGCGAGTGCGCGGCCGCCTGAGTGATTATCGCCGGTGCCCTCGTGAACCTCTCTCATCACATTATCAATTTCGTTGGGACCGATGCAAGCCAAAAGTGCGCCAGATGCGCTCCAGCGAAAGACTTCTCTACGGTATAGTGTATAATGCGCGCAACGAGTTCGGAGAAGCCGTGCTTCCCACTTGTCGAATGGGGCAATGCCGTCAGCAATGTAACAACGGATTTCATCCTGCCAATCGGATGGCCGATCGTGGTGTTCGCAGCTTGTTTATGTTTGCGACGATAACACTTGTCCTTGAGGAGATGACACTTGTTTTTGGGATGATGACGCTTGTCCTAGTTCGACAGATACATGCTTGGCGGACTTTAGCTTGGCTGAGCACTCAACAGATGTTGGTAGTGCATTAGTCGATGGTTCGACGAGGAGCAGTGTGAGCACGGGAGTGCCGTCATCTGTTCTTTGTCTTTTCGATACTCATCTTGCAGAATCTTTTTTTTCTATTTTGAATCTTGAACATTGGGGTCGGCGTTCGCAGGGAGATTGATGCTTGGTTGATCTATGCTTTCAACAGGAATAACTCGACGAAGGTTGGGGTCGGACGTTGATGCGAGGACGGCTAGGGCGTCGGCCGGTGCGTTGTCACTGTGGAGGATTTTGGTTAATTCGAACGATTCGAATAAGCCAGAAAGATCTTGGACAACTTTAAGGTAAGCGTCCATTCGGTCATTCCTAGCTTCATAATCACCGCTGAACTAGTGGGTCACCAGCTGTGAGTCGCAGAAAACTAGTATCTTTTTTACCCCAATTCCACCTACGAGTCGCATTCCTACGATTAAGGCTTCGTACTCGGCCTCGTTATTTGAGGCAGGAAAGGCGAGCCGGAATGATTGCTCGAGCACTTCACCTGCTGGCGAAACGAGATGTATGTCGATCCCGGAGCCGTGTCGGGAGGACGCACCGTCAACGTGCAACGTCCACTTCTTTTCTCTCGGTGCGCCCGACTATAGCTTGGAGAGAGCTTGACTAGGAAGTCAGCAAGTACCTGTGATTTCGCACAAGTGCGATTCTTATACTCAATATCGTACTCGCTTAACTCTACTGCCCACTTCGCGAGGCAACCTGACTGGCTTGGGCTGTGCAGAATGGTTCGCACGGGTTGATTAGTCCAAACATCAACTGTGTGAGATTGAAAATATGGACGCAGCTTCCTAGCTGAGATGACTATGGCGTAGGTGAGCTTCTCTAACGTGGGATAGCGGATCTCGGCTCCGTCGAGTTGTTCTCCCCTATCTTCTTTGATGAGTACGCCGCTGATACCGAGCTTGATACGGAAATGTATAGGTAAAGTGTTTCACCCTAATCGGTCTTTGCTAGGACGGGGGAGCAGCTAGGTAGGTCTTGAATTCCATGAAGGCGGACTCACACTTGTCGTCCCACTCAAACTTCTTGTTGCTGCGAAGCAACTGGTAGAATGGTAGATACTTATCAGTGGAACGTGAAATAAATCGGTTGTATGCGGCGATTCGCCCCGTAAGGCGTTGAACATCTTGAGTATTTCGCGGGGACAGAAGGTTGGCAAGCGCCAAGATTTGTTTCGGGTTCGCTTCGATACCCCTCTTGGTGACGAGGTATCATAGGAACTCTCCCGATGTTACGCCAAACGAGCACTTCGCCGGATTTAGCTTCATGTTGTATATATTAAGTACTTCGAAACACTTAGCGAGATGTGAGACATGATCGGCGGCGCGGTTCGACTTGACCGGCATGTCATTAATGTACACTTCTATGGTTTACCCGAGCTGCTCGGCAAATATGCGGTTAACAAGGCGCTGGTAGATTGCACCAGCATTTTTCAACCTTCCGTCCGTTGTACTCGGGGTACAACCAGATTATAATGCACAACCTTGTAGCAATAAGTTACTTCATCCGTGATGAAAGCTGTTTTTTCTGATCATTTTTGTGCATCATAATCTGGTTGTACCCCGAGTATGCATCCATGAACGATAAAAGTTCGTTCCCCGCGGTGGCCTCAACTAGTTGGTCAATTCGTGGAAGGGGGAAGCTATCCTTTGGGCATGCCTTGTTGAGATCAGTAAAATCGACGCACACCCGCCACTTGCTGTTCTTTTTCTTTACCACTACTAGATTGCTTAACATGTCGGTGTACTTAACCTCTATAATCAATCCAGCATCAAGCAACTTTTTGACTTCTTGAATGAAGGCAGCAGTGCGCTCTGGACCGAGCTTTCGTTTGCTTTTGTTTGATTGGCTTGAAGGTCAGGTCGACGTTGAGCTCGTGGCAGGTTATGCTTGGGTCGATCCCAGTCATGCTGCTCATGTTCCATGCGAAGGTCATGGCGTTTTGGCATAGAAACTTCACAAGCTGGTCCTTGATAGATTGTGGCAGGTCGGAACCGATCCCCACACAGCGAGTTACGTCGGAAGGATCGATGTTTACTTGGATGACTGATTCTGTGTTCTTGCGAACACGACCATCCTCTGCTCGGCGGGGTCTGAAATGGTGAACGTCCGGGCGCTGCGTTGCTGCCTTTCGATAATGAAACATGTTCTCGCTACTAGCGAGTCTCCTCGTAGTGTAAATATTCCTCTAGAGGTCGGAAACTTTACACACTGATGATAAGTCGATGCCACTGCTTTCATCTTATGTAACCAGGGCGTGCCGCGGATAACATTGTAAACAATCAGCTTGTCGATGATGGTGAAGTTGATACAATGCATCATTCCGCCCACGTAAACTGGCACAAACTGTGTCACCGTCGAATCCGGTGAGAGGTTGTACATCGAGCTTGGTCGTCCGTAGATCGACCTCATTTGGATGAGCTCATCCTTAAAGATAACATTGATCGAGCTGCCTGTGTCGATCAGGATTTTGGTTACCATGCTTCCACCAAATTCTAGCTCGACCACCAGTGGGTCATTGTGTGGCCCAGTTAGGCCTGCTGTGTCAGCCTCAGTAAATACGATCGGCCAAGAGTTCGTCATAGGTTGCATACTTTGGGCTATCCACTCCCGTTTTACCTCCTGTCCCCAAAGGTAAGCTTTGATTGATCGGACTCAGTCGCGGCAGGTCGCCAGACTACCCATGATCATATTGATTCTTTGACGAGGGGCTGGAGCGTTCGTATATTCAGCCGGCTCGGGGTTTCTTTTGAGAGTTGGGGCCGGAGGCGGCGGCAGGGTTTCGGTTCCGCATTGTGGCGCTGGAGTTGTGTCGTATTACCTACTTGGGTTTTCGTTCTCAAAGTTAAAAAAGTGATTGTCCCTGTGGGCTGCGATTTGTCGTATCTCGAGGTCGACATCAATTTGGCCCTCTTTGAATTTGTCGAGCAATATTTGTTGGAGGGTGCGGCACTCTTCTGTTGAATGCCCCGCTCGCTTGTGGTACTCACAATATTTGTTGCCACCTTTTCCCGATGGGTCTCGGACCCAATGGTTATTCCAAGGCTTTGATGAAGATGCTTGGGGAGCTTGATTACTAACTGCAAACGTTTGAACTTTCTTTCCTTTTTCCAACTTTTCGGTGTACTCCTTATCAAAGTGTTGACGAGGTTCGTGATGGTCGTCTTGTACCTTCTCCTTTCCTTTGGTCGACTTGGAGGTCGGCAGTTCGAAACAGTTAGTTCTGGATTCTCTCTCTTCGTCGAGCTCGATGTATCTATTAGCACGGTGCAGTGCGTCATCCAGAGTTACAGGCTCGTGGATTATGATGTCCTCCCTAAATCGGGAGCCGTGAGAAAGAACATTACGGAGAGCTGATATCGTTGTATCGTTGGCAATCGAGAGTTTCGAAACGATTCTTTTAAATCTCTCCATGAAATCTCGGAGTGATTCATCATTCTGCTGGAACAAGTTCTAGAGATTAGCATTCGAGTCACCTCGAATCATAAATGTGGAGTGGTGCAAGAGAAAGGCGGTGGTCAGCTCGTGATAGCTCCCTATCGAGTTCGGCGGAAGTCGGGAGAACCATCCTAGAGCTTCATGGGTTAAATTCTCGACGAACAACTGGGAGCAGCCAGCTTTGTATTCTTCTTCACTGAAGTGGGCTCGGCTAATTGCGACACTCATTGAAGTTAAAAACGGTTTTGGATCATCCAATCCATTATATGGGGTAAATTTGAACTTGTTCACATAACTGATGTGAACACGGTAGATCCTTTCCGTAAATGGCGAGCGATGGGCTTCCTTGAGCACTCGATCAAGGTTAGGAGCGGAGCTCGTTGCTCGGTGGACTCTTGAGGAGAGTTCGTGCAGCATTGTCTCTAGACGCCGTATGGTTTTGTCTTTGAGATCTCCATAAGACTGTCGGCTCGGCAGTGTCGGAGTCGGCGGACTTTCGCTCTGTCGGCCCTGGCTATCTCACTGCTCGTCAGTTGGCTCCTCTCTGCATCGATCGATGGATCCTACAATTATAGATGTCGGACGGCTTCTGTGGCCGTCGTATTGATCTTCCACTTGTTCTGCTCGGCAGGATTGCTCTCGTTCCAGCGCTCGCCCATCCTTTGCTGGAGCCTGCTGATCTGGTTCTGGTAGGCCTCATGTGCAGTTGAAATCTCCTTAAGTCGTTTGTTGGTTCCATCAAGCCGATCGAGAATGACTTGCATCAGGTCATCGATCTTGCTCCTTTGTACGGGCAAGACGTTAGGGACAGCGGCGTTGGGAAGAGCGGCGTTAGGGAGAGCAGCGTTGGTGAGAGCGGCACTGAGGAGAGCGGCGGCGTTGGTGACGAGCTGGTCTGCGGCAGGTCCGGCTTCAGCACGTGTAGCTACAAGAGGCTCAGAGGGCACTCGGACGCTAGCGGAGAGATTGTGTTCGGCAGGGAGCCTGCGATTGAGATTGTCGAGGAAGGTAGAGGTGAGACAGTTCGTGTTCTTGTTCGCCCCCACCGTTGCTCCGTTGGCTGTTCAGAAGTGTTGTTAGATCTTCACTAGAATTTGTCATGAGTCTTGAATCATCGTTGTAGTGTGGACCGTTGGTCTTGATGCGTCAAAAAGAAGCGCTCTACTCTTGCCCCACGGTGGGCGCCAATTGTTTGTACTGGGGATTGCATCACACTAATAAATAATATTTCGGAGAAAAGTTGAGTTGGTTCTTTTATTAACGAGATAATTTGAGGTCGTTACTAACAAAGAGCCAAGATTAAGTTCGTCAGTTCACATGAGAACTAACAAACAGAATAATGACGAGCTCGGGAGAGCTCGGAAATGGAAATGGATTACACAGAAAACAATAGCAGATATCGATGCAAAGTATTGCTCTCCGGGTAAAGTCTGGAAGTTAGGATGGTGATCCCAATAAATGCTCTCTCCTTTTATAGAGGACTGTTGATCTAGGGTTCCCTAGAGTTTTAATTGTGAATTCCCGAGATTATCCTCCGTAAAATATTAGTGGCTTTCTCTCAATTGTGTCAGGCCGAAATCATGATTAAATTGTTTTGTTGGACCGAGTAGCATATTAAGCGTAGCTCATATCCAAGAGGATCTGAAAAATATGGATTAACCGGGTCGGATTACACCTTCAGACAAACGAAACAAGTTCGTGCTAATAAAATATATTGGCTTAATTATGACTTATGAGAGTGTCTTATGAATTGTTTGGAGAGGGGTTGAATTGTTTGGAGAGGGGTTGTGCTCCCTCTAACTCGCCCTAAACTAAGAATATCTCGAATAAACAGGACAAACGTCTCGAAAAATCTGATGAGAAAAGAGGGGAAAAATAAAAGATCCTCACTTTGAAAGTTAACATATTTTGCTACGAATTTTGAAATAACAATTACTGACACAAATTAATGACGATTGATTTTTTTTTCTTAACACTGAAATGCTATATCTAAAATAAATTCACAATTACGAAAATAAAAATTCTATTTTACAGGAAACTTCTTTTTTGTTATGTACGTAAAAATTATACATCCAATATATATAAGAAAAATACCCTAAACTAGCACTAATTTATGTTTTTCTTCCAAAGTTAGCACACAAATTCAAATATTCCAAAACTAGCATTATTATGATTTTTTAAAAATAATAAAATTAATTATTATTTTGTTACTTACAATTTTGAAAGCTTAAGTAAAGTTTCCAATGATGCTTGACGTGAAGCTTCCGATCTTCTTCTTCGTCATGTATCAATTTTGCTCTTAGATTTTGAGATTTCTGACGTGAATCTTGGCTTTTAATTGAAAAATTATACAAATTTGCAGTCAATATGATCTTATGATTAGTGGAAGAAGATGAAGAAGAAGAAGCAGAGCGAAGATGGAAGAAGAAGCAAAGGAGGAACGAAGATGGAATAAGAAGAGAAAAAAAGAAGAACGAAGATGGAAGAGTTTTTTTATGAAGGTCATCCTAAAGTTTAATGACGCTTTCCTGAATTTCGTAAAACTCGATTTGGTAGGAAATAGAGATCGATTCTACTGCAAAAGGTACTTCTTTTCACATCCTTCTCTGCAGTTTGCTTTACAACTCTTGGAAAGTATAAATTCTGAGACTTTATACAGTGGATCGGAGAATCAGCAAGCTCGATTTGGTAGGAAATAGAGATCGATTCTACTGCAAAAGATACTCAAATTCAAGGATGCTTTCCTGAATGTCATGGATTCCTTCTTGAATTTTCAAAGAGTGTTAGGTGCTGGTTTTTGAAGTTGCAAGAACATAAGAAAAGATTCTACAAGCTATCAACAAAAATTTGAATTGTGTAAAGAAGCATCTATGAATAATGATTGTATGAAAATAAATTTGAATTCATAAAACAAGAAAACATTCAATATAAAAACTCAGCATTACTACAAAAAAAAATTGAATAACATACACAGAAATATAGTATATGTGGTTGCAAGTTAAACACAAACATACAACAAAGGAAGAAAGACCTATAAAGCCAAAAAATATTTAGTGTCCTCATGAAATCCTAACTTTTTATGAAAGTCACCTTGAAGTTTCAGAAAGCTTTCCTGAATTTCGCGGAGTCCTACCTAAATTTTCATAAACCTTTGACTCTGAAAATTCCGGCAACCACTTCAACGCTACAGCTTCAATCATCACATGAACAACAAAATTACCCAAACTATCATTCACATTACTTGTCTACTTAATCCCAAATCCGCCTTTCCTCACTAAAATCTTTTTGATAATCTCCTTCGTCAATTTTCTCCTAATCTCAAATGTCTTAAATATCATCTCCCTCTCACTCTCTATGTCATTATCATCGTTATTACCATTAGAGTGAGAAAATTACGAGTCGAAGGAAGAGAGGAAGCAACATCTGCATTAGAAGCAGATTGAGCGTAGATTAAATCAGGAAACTTTGGAGTTCTCCAGATTAAAAGAGACAGCATGTTATGGAGATCTAATTATCCAATGAGAGAAGCTTCTCAAAATCAGATTTATCTTCCAATTCGATCACATGTGACGGCTCGGAACTGCGGATGTCAGCAGACATGAATGCTTCAATTGATCGCCGGCGATTTTGTCGAAGCTCTGACCTCATATAAGCACTCAACAACGAGACGACGGAGATATGTGGAGAAGAGGTACGTGATTTTCACTTGGGCTAAGAAAGCGCGTAGGAAATGATATTGAATTAATAATTTTAGTATTTAATATTTTAAATTTTCCAAAACTAAAGATATATAATTTTGTGCTAGTTTTGGAACATTCATTAGTGTGTGCTAGTATTGGAAGAAAAACTTAAAATTGTGCTATTTTTGTCAATTGCCCAATATATAATTTATATTTTGACTATACCATTTTCATGATCTAAATCATATCAACTTTATTGTTTTCTATTTTCAAATTCTAGAAAAATAATTTGTGTATTTTTACTCTAAACTTTAAAAAATTACTTACAGAATTAAGTATATTAACTTAAACGGAAACCATAGTCAAACAACTATTTTATTTCCAGCAACTCTTCTTAACAAATTTACCAAAAAATTAGTCAAAATACTATTGAAACTTTACACTAACATCTTATGGTAGAAAATCCAAATAAAAACCTAACAATACAGTCAAAACTTTTAAGCATTTAATATTATTGTATGGTATATGGTTAAATGAAAGCTATGTATATATATATATATTAATTAGTAGTTTTTCATCTAATTAACTTAATCAAA
Source organism: Camelina sativa (assembly GCF_000633955.1). NCBI lineage: Eukaryota > Viridiplantae > Streptophyta > Magnoliopsida > Brassicales > Brassicaceae > Camelina > Camelina sativa. The sequence goes on along the minus strand of NC_025694.1, from coordinate 23,521,247 downwards.
CATTCGAGTATCACTTCAATGGAGTCGTCTCTTTCGTCAGCTTTTAAGGTATAAACAGATAATCATCCATCTTTTCTTTACCATTGATGGTTTTTTTATTAAAAAATTATTAAATTATATTTAAAACAAAAGCAACAATTTTTCAGTTTGTAATTTGTAGAGTAAATATTTTTATATATTTTTGCTTTGTTTTTATAGTGTTAATATTCTAATTATACGATGATTGTGTGATTTATTATTGATATGTTTTATTAATTCTGTTGTTATGATTTATTTTCGTATACAGTATATAGCGAAATGGACTCCATTTATTTTAGGATACCTGGATCCATATCAAGATTTTGTCTGCATCTAAAATGAGTCTTGGATTGAATATTAGATCCCTAGTATTTAGTTTTGTTTGTTGAATTCACTCTCCTTGGACCCGAATATCACATATATTTGTTGTATCTGTTTTTTTTTTTGCAGAGACCATTAGGTGATGTCGAGGAAGAAATCAATGCATTATTGAGAAGGTCGGATAAGGTGAAGGAGAAGGAGAAGGAGAAACAGGTCATACGTTGGACATTTTTAGAGGATTTGAAACTCAAAGGGCTCGTGGCTATTTCTGGTCCTCGAAATTGGAGGCACATTGAAAAAAAAATGCATGGAAGAACTGGTCAGAAATGTGCTTGTTGTTTTTGCTTGAGATATATATATCTTAGGGTTTTTGTTTCTCTGAAAGGATTGAATTCTTTTCTTCGTTTTCGTGTGGGAAAGCCAAGACTTGTAGATCAAGGTGGTTTAACCATCTGGATCCAAGGATCAACGATGATGCTTTTAGTGATGAGGAAAATAAAAAGCTACTCGAAGCTCACAAAGAATTAGGTAGCAAATGGTCTAAGATAGCTAGGCGTTTTCATGGAAGGACAGATAGAGCAGTGCATAACCAGTGGGACAAACTTATGAAACATAAACTGAAAAAGCCATCAACTCCTCCTCATCAAGTAACTGCCAATGACAAAACAGAAGGTGAGAGAAAAGATTCATTTGTTCTTGATTTTAATTTTTGTCTCATAGATTCTGTTTTAGGGTTTACAGATAGTGTACGTGATGAAAACACAAAGATAAATAACTCTAGCTTGAAGATACCACAAGAGGAAACAACCAATTACCTCAGATCGAAGCATCTCACAGAAGCAATGGAATACTCAGCTCGTCATCACCACTTTTCTAACTTGATCCCTACAGTTTCCTTGGCAATGTTCACACCGCATGTCCCCATCTCTCAGCCATCATCATTATCATCATCATCATTACCATCAAAAGCAAAAGATACAAAGGCCAAAATACCCCCGAAGTTTATAGATTTTCTCGGGGTAGGGGATTCTTGAAAGATATAAGAAACTACTTGTACAACTTCGTGATTGTAACAATATTTATACATATGATGAGGACTCTATATATAAAACATCAACGTAACTTTCTAATTAGTATTTGGTTGACAAAAAAAAAAAAAAAAAAAAAAAA
>NC_025694.1:23501363-23519472 GCF_000633955.1 Camelina sativa | reverse complement strand
TTAAAAAAAAAAAAAAAAAAAAAAACAACAACATAACAAGGTTGTGTTTTCACAAGAAATAAAACTCAAGATTGTGTTTTTCTATTTTCCGAATTTCCAAGTTCAATGGTAAAGGGCGGTAAGTCAAGAAATAAATCAATTGTTGACAAATTTAGATATATAGATAATTATAAAATATATAACAATTAGTACACACTACACACCCAAATTAATTTTATCATTAGTCAACAATTTAGAGATATATAAATAGAAATAAATCAATTGTTGACAGTTTATATATAGTCTTTAGAGTAGTTTAGTAATCATATAACGGCAGATCATTGACGATGATCTTGTATCTTTTGAGTCAGATTGAAAGTCTTTGGTAAAATTTTCATTTGAAAACGATCACGATGGAAATCAACAGCATCATTCAAACGCAACATGTAACAATAAATTCGAAGTGACACTTAATTCAATGGTTAAATACTTCACCATACTACTACATTATGACCATAAAGAAAAAATTTGGATCCGTATTCCTATGGGTTAAAGGTGAACATGGTGTAAATTATATGTAAAGTTTAACTGTCCTTTGTAAATTTGTGTATATGCCAGCCTAAGACTCTCGGACAAACCTGCTATCATCTGTTATTGTACCTAATATGCTATAACGTATCTGCTATTTAAATGTCATCGTAGACATGATTATTTAAAATTTGCCATTATACCGTAATGGGCCCTTCTCAAACGAGTAAGAGCAATGCCACATACAAAAAAAATATTCATAATGAGACATATTTTTAGCATAGCTTCTGTGGTTAAAAGGAGAAAACGATATCTTATAATTTTTATAAATTACTTTTTTATATTTTTATATCTTATATATATAATGGTCATAAAAATAAAACATTATGTGGAAAGTAGTTTAATTGTTCAGGTGAACTGTTTCTTCATAGATTTGCTTCTTTGTTGGCACGCAACAACAACTCTTGGTTCCAATTCCAATAGATCGACACAACCATGTATTATAACCTTGTGACTTGCACAACTGCTCACATTTCACAGGGTCAATGCACGGTCCATTACAGAAAATATCTTCACTGGTTGCTTGTTCTGCAAAGTAAATAATTTAGTTAGAAAAGAAATCTAATGTCTTAGTAATATAAAATATAATAATAGTTAATGTCGAAGTTGATAAAGAAAGCTACAACATAGCTTAGAGACTATTCAAGAAAAGTGAGAAAGTTTGATTAACCTATAATGAGCAACAACAAAATTATTGTGATGGTACTCACAACAACTAAAGAATTGATCTTTTTCATAGTTTGTTTTTGGGTTCTGAAGTATTTATTTGTTTGTATAACGTGTGTTATATGTACTCCTATGGTTTTTGTTGATGAATTTCGTTGAGATCTAATAGGTCCTTTATATAGGTAACTAGTTACGTTACATGAACTCCTAAAAAAAATGTAACAGATACTTTGAACCAATTGACTCTTTTTGGAATTTTAAAAATCAACTCTTGAAAGTTTGACCAAGGATATATTACCTAGTAAGTTTGGTAGGATAAATTAATTTACGAAAATAAAATTTAAAAACTAATCTGCCATCAAGTTAATTTGGTAGAAAATGATTCTAATGTTATATGACTTTGACTAATTGTATGTAAAAATATTAAAACGCTAAACGAAAATCTTAGGGCGATGTCCAGATATTTTTATTAAAGCAAATAATAGAATGAAGAGAGAAGATGAAAAAAGAAGATATGTTTCTATATTGAGCAAAGGGAGAAAAGTTTCTAACACAAAAAGTGACAGGTGTCACTAATTTATCGGTGAATTTATTAGAAAAAATAAAAATAAAAATATTTTAATAAAGTTTTTTTTTTTCTGAGCAATCATCAACGTTTCTCATGCAGATGGAGAAGTTTTTTTTTTTTTGACAAAATTTAAGAAAAACATATTAATGTTGTGAAACTAGAGAATTCAAAGGTGTAAATCTCTTGTTCATATTAATAGAATCGAATAGAGGTTATATATATATAGTGATAACAAAGGCTAAACATAAACCGACTAGGAAATAGTAAATCGGCCATGGGCCATCGACTATGGGTCTTACACATCATGACACATAACGGGCCGGTTATGTAAGTCCACTCTAAGTGTTTTACAACACTTCCCCTTGGATGACATAACCGTGCTAATGCTAAGGGATCAATGCAATACGCTTGGGGGTGCTGCCTCATTAAAACCTTACCAGGAAAACCCATTGGGACAAAACCATGGTGAAGGAAAAAGAGTACAGCACGTATTGCTCCCCCTGTTCTAAGCATCACTGAAAGCCTTAAGCCTCCACATTCCAATCTGATGCGTGAGTTTCTTGAATGTTGTTGTCGGCAATGATTTGGTGAAGAGATCGGTTGAGTTGTCACTAGATTGAACTTGAACCACTTGAACTTCTCCGGCCTTTTGTAATTCATGTGTGAAGAAGAACTTGGGTAATATATGCTTCGTCCGATCTCCCTTGATGTAACCTTCCTTGAGCTGTGTGATGCAGGCTGTATTGTCTTCGTATATAACTGTTGCTGAAGCAGTATGTTGTTAGTGCTAAAAGTAGACAATGTCTTCTCTAGCAGCTCTTTCTCGGTTACCTTAGTACCACACAACCTAAGGAGTGAGACAATCCTAAAAAGCTCTGAGTTATACTCATCCACGGATTTGTAATCCTGGATCCTTAGGTTTTTCCAATCAAATTGAGCCTTTGGTAGGAGCACCGTCTGTTGGTGTCCGTATCTGCGTTTAAGCTCTGTCCAAAGGTCAATAGGATCTTCTATGGTGAGGTACTGATTCTTGAGACTCTCAACAAGGTGATGGCGCATATGCATAATGGCCTTGTACTTTTGCTTGTCAGTGCAGTCAGAATCTTCCTCAATACATTCAAACAAGTCCTTTGACTTCAGCATGATTTTAGTATCCAATGCCCATTGCAAGTAATTGTCTCCAGAGGCATTCAAGGCAGCATAGTCTAGATTATTGAGCCTTGCCATCTGCATAATACGGTAATAGACAACCTTTCATTAGCATGCGGTAATGAGACTGATCCATGCAATCACTTAATAGGACATGCAGTAATGAGACCGAAACATGCCAAACCCATAGGGTCATGCGGTAATGAGACCAAACNACAAGGTGATGGCGCATATGCATAATGGCTTTGTACTTTTGCTTGTCAGTGCAGTCAGAATCTTCCTCAATACATTCAAACAAGTCCTTTGACTTCAGCATGATTTTAGTATCCAATGCCCATTGCAAGTAATTGTCTCCAGAGGCATTCAAGGCAGCATAGTCTAGATTATTGAGCCTTGCCATCTGCATAATACGGTAATAGACAACCTTTCATTAGCATGCGGTAATGAGACTGATCCATGCAATCACTTAATAGGACATGCAGTAATGAGACCGAAACATGCCAAACCCATAGGGTCATGCGGTAATGAGACCAAACCATGCCCATTGTTTTCACTTAAATTTTTGTGGTTTAATTCATGCATGCAAGACAACAAACCTAGATAGGTATTAGCATGCAATAATTTCCTTGTTCTTAAATAGTTTTGAATTTTAGTAATTTTCATTTTTACTAGATTGAATTTCCTTTTTCTTAAACATTGGATAACAACAAAATTTTAGGAAATATTTCTTAATCCTTTAAGATAATAATTATAATTAATTTAGGAATTATCCAAATTTATTTTATGCAAACACATGATTATTTCCGATTTTAATTAGGATTTTAGGGTTCTTATGCATCCAAAATTTAACAACAATTTATTCAATAATTTCTTATGCAAGTTTCGATTTTAGTTTCATGGATGCATGCATAATCAGATTCTAACAATCCTAGAACAAACAGTTTTTCTATTTTCTATATGAATTTCGGATTTTAATGGTCTTAGTTCTAGGTTCTTATGCATCAAGCAAACAATCATAATCGGATTTTAATCATAGCATAAATAGTTTAATTGCAATCAATCTATACAACCTATAACAACCGATTTTTAAAGTTTTAAAGTTATAGGGTTTAAGGTTTTTGAAACTTATGAACTTATTTGTTTGATTGTGTACTTGTAGATTTAGAGTTCCATTAGATTTAAGATCAGATTCGATTTCATAGGTTCTAAGAGGGTTTGATTATTGTTTTACCTTTCACCTATTAGGGGTTGAACTGGATTGAACCGGGAGCTAAAGACCTCGGTTGTACTTTTCTCGATCACAAACCTCGGACTAGGTAGGAGGAAGAAATCTGATCACGAACTCGAACTGCTTCTCGAACAGGAACAGAACTCACCCCAGACAGAAGCAGACCACGAACTAGTATGGATCACGAACAGGGAACCGGACCACCGAGAGTTTTGGACTATCGCCGGGTTTGGACGAACAAGAGGAGAAAGCGGCGGTGGTTTAGGGTTTTAGGGTTTCTCAGCTGGTGTTAGAGCTTCGTGCTGATAACGTGTTGTGAAACTAAAGAATTCGTAGGTGTAAATCTCTTGTTCTTATTAATAGAATCGAATAGAGGTTACATATATATAGTGATAAAAAAGGCTAAACCTAAACCGACTAGGAAATAGTAAATCGGCCATGGGCCATCGACCATGGGCCTTACACATCATGACACATAACGGGCCGGTTATATAAGTCCACTTTAAGTGTTTTACAACAATTAAAACTTAATTATAGATATCTTGTTTTTTTTGTAATTTATAATCTCCTACGATTCTTTTTGGTCAAAAATTTTCACCAACTTTAAACCTATAATACACAATTGCTTTTCTTGAAGTTTACAAATTATAGTTATATACTTATAACTAATTAATATTGGGTTAAAAAACTTAAAGATTTGATATTTTTGAAACAATTTTTTTGGTTTTTAAAAATTGTATTAATGAGTAATGGAAGGAGTAGTAAATAACTTATTATACTTATATTGTAGTTTCGATCTTAACAAACCTGTCATGCTCGAGCATATACTTCCGAATGATTCATCAATCATCATTACTTGTGTAACATCGCCACTTTTTAGTGGGCTTTATGTCCACTTCTGTTTAATGGGCCTACCTCATTTAATGGGACAAGGGAAAGCGCACTGCGCTTGGTCCTTTCGAACCGGTTCTTTATAAACCTGGTGCAAATGGCTTTCGATAGTTGCATTGTAAACGGGCATCCAATAGATTCTATTCATAAAGAAATAGATCAGTAGTTTAGGAATGTATGCTTGCTTTTTTTTTTTTTTCCTTTCATCCTTTCATCGGAAAATCAACAACCTAATTCAACTCACTTCTTCTTTTACCGAGTAAGGGCTCGTGAGTCCACCCATATCAAAACTTTACAAATCTCCACATAAATAATGAACTTGTTTGTGAAGTTTTGTCCAAACCTGTTACACTGAATATATCCTGCTTCCCGCCTCTTCGTCACGCCACATCAGCAGCTCCTAGTACCAAGTTATAGCCTTCTTCATCTTTGTCATGGACCTTGGTGTACTTTCTGTTCCCATTCGCTTGTTGTTTACAGAATCTTGTATCTTCACTCTTGTTCTTTACTCCACCACAGCTTTTGGCGATAACGGCGGCATAGAGACTCTCTCTCTCTCTCTCTTTCTCCCGTGAGTTAGGGTTTCTAAGCTTTCTCTCTTATGGCTCTCTGTTTGTATAGGGGATTACTTAGGAATTCATGCGGAAAGAAAAAATTACCGCCAATCCTATTTAGTGGACCTCATGGCCTTGGGATCAGATCATTACACAAAGCTTCTTCTCCTCCAAGCGATCCTCTTTTGATCTGCATTAAGGGTAACTAGAGACTTCACAAACATACATATATATATAGATATATCCAATCCAGCTTCTTAGTCATATTGATGTACATCAAGATGAGAGCTAAGCTAAGCTTCGCAGAATCCTCCTTTAAAACAGACAACTCTACTTTCCATTTGGTATGGTCGTTTATTCTTAAAATGAAGCATTCTGGTTTCTTCTAGGAACTCAAAATCATTTTTAGCTAGCTTCATTTTGAATAAAACCGATGTCTCTTTTGGGAAAACAAAAAAACCTCACATTTATAATTTCGGATTTTGTTTCCCATTGTTTTTGAAAATTAAAAATGGATAATACTTTAACAATATTTGAGCAACTGTATTTGCGATGGAGACTAGGGTTTGAGAGAACAATCACCCAATCAACCTGTTTTTTAATTGTCACATTTATAAACAGGTCGATGACAAATCCAAGAACAATTAAAAAACCTCATATTTGTCACATTTATCAACAGGTCGATGACAAATCCAAGAACAATCACACAAGGCCACACAAACACCACAAAAGTACACAAACCAGAAAAGATCAATGATACAATCACCCAATCAATCACACAAACCCTAATTGCTTAGGATGAACGAGACAAGGAACACCACCACAACAACCTCCCTCACACTAACAACCACAAACCTCCTTCTCCTTTCCTTGACAACCCCCAAAGCAGATCATTTTGCTCCTCTATATCTTCCTCAAGGTTCCTTTTGCTGTCATGATCAAACTCATAACCTCTCTCTCTCTTTCTCTTTCTCTCCCACCAGCGACAAACACAACTAGGGAAACGAAAAGAGGCTGCATGTACCTTTTAAAACGAGACTTAGATCTCGATCGACATAATAATTCCCTTTATAACATAAAATAACATAATAATTCTCAGTTATGCTCTCAAGATTGTTCTTTGGTGCATAAAATAATATAATAATTCGTTTTATTATTTGAAAGGCATACTTTGTTATTTAGGAGTACCTTGTTAATTTGTACATTATGTAAATGTTAAAACTAATCAGTGAATAACTGAGTATTTTTAAATACATGTTCGTTAGTTTTGGATAGATAGTCATAAGCTCCGCAATGGAAACCATTTTTTTCTTTCGGACTCCTGTTGTTTCTCGAGGTTCATATGTTTCTCCTTCTTCTAACCCCATCCCACATGCATTATAGAATTTAGACTTCTTAGTTAAAAACAATTGTTAAAGATGTATAGATATGAGTGACTTACTTTTTTTTAAAGCTTACTCTTTTGTAAAATTTTTGGATGCATGGCGTGAATGGTTGAGTCAAAATAGAACTTCGTGGTTGCCGTAGAGTTCAAGTATAGGTTACTTGTTAAATACAAGTGAATATTTATTAGTCAAGATGGTTTGAGTTAACACTATTTAGTTATCTTCTTATTTTGTGATAAAGGACTGACTTTCATATAGTTTTAGGTTAATTATCCGTATAGTTACCACTAGGAGACTTTTATTAGCAATTGGTGAGCTAAGATATGAACGGAAAGTTGATATAGTCAAACAAACGTCTTTTAAAAATTTCATCACTAAGATTTTGAACCTTTCACGAAGATGATTTCTAACATCTGTAAACGTCTTTTTATTTTCATATTTGGTAACATATTATTCAGGTTTTTATTTTATTTTCAAACAAACGAGTTTTTCTCATTTATGTATGTAGATGTCAATTAACTAGTCCTTAACCACTAGCTCTAAGCTTTTATTATTTTCAAACAAACGTCTTTTCTTATTTTTTGGTATTGATGATCTTCTTTCTGTCATGAGTTTTGACAAAACCTTATATATTGTATATTCCGAACGTAATTTTAGGTGGGTGTAATTGTAGTCATGTGGTTTGTTTTGTAATCGTCTTGTTTAACTTGGTTTGGGTTTAAGTACTCCTAAATAACAAAGTAGCCGATCATCATCACTTAAGCACCAAAGACCAATCTTTCTTACTTTCTTTTTCTTCTTTGTGTATTTGTTATTTTTTTGTTCTTTATTATAAAGTCTTGCGTGGTCCGAATTTTTAAATATGTGTCAAATAATGGTCAATTAATGACCCATCGCATTTAAAATTTTAGAGTAGGATTATTTACTTTAAAGTATCAACTTAAATTAGTGTACACAAAAATCGATACTTACAAAAATATAACTAAAGACCAGTCTTAAAAATCTTTGAAGATTGACTGACACCACTGAACCAAAAATTGCCTCATAAAGTATCAACACACAAAAATTCCCTCAAAGGCTCAAAGTATAAAACGTAACAAACCGACCGATCACTTCAGAGACGGTCTTTCTTCTCATGTTTGCTTTTTTTCTAAATCAAAATAATTATGGCTAAGGTTTGATCTATTTCTCAAACAACTTTTAAATCTCTATGCTTAGGTTTGTAGGAAAAACTTTCATCACTTATGCACAAAATCAGTCAACCATTTGATTCCACATTGTTTCAATTGATAATAATTAATTATTATCTTAATTAAAATAATAAATAATAATAATAATCTTAATTAACTAGGTTTAAGCGTTATACTGTCACTATATTGTACTAGGTTTGAATGTTACAATAGATGCATGGATGGCGAATCAATAAAATGATATTAACATAAAATGTAAATTTTCTTGTTGTGTTCGTAGTTAATGCTCCTTAACGATAAAATGTAATATTTCTAGTTTTCCTAGTTAAGGTTCCTTAATAGTGAAAAATTTGAAATGTAAAAAATACAAATTTCACCGATTATTTACAAAAATGAAAATACATGTACAAAACCCCCTAAGTATACAGTATTACAATTTGCATTCGGAAAAAGGGAGGAAAAAAAAACAAGAGAAAAAAGGTTAGAAAGAACAGAGTTTTGAGTGTGTTGGTGAAGAACAATATGGAGTCTGCTCTCATCCAATATATGGGATCCTTTGTAGCTGTATTGGTCATCACCATGTTAGCAACTGTATGTGTTTGGTGTTGCACATGCCGGAGACTAAGACAGATTAAACCCACTTCTAATATTTAACTATTTATATCATGCTTATAACTTATTCTTTCTTATGCTTTTTTTTTGAACAAACTCTTTTGGTCTTTTCTTTTTATGAAGTATTTCATGATGGTTTTTTCTAGAATAGAATAATTTATCAATAAATTAATTTTATTTTTTTGGTTGGTTTAACGTTATAATTCGTTCGTAACTTTATATGAGATATAAGATTGATTTTGTTTTGTCATACTTGTTTTACATAATTTGAAGGCCGTTAAACATAGTCGTAGGCGAAGCCAAGCTTTCCCCGCTCAAACCCATTGAAGCATCCAAGGGATTGAATTAAATACTAAAATGTATGAATAAGAAACAGCAGTAATTTTTTTTTAAACTATCCATTTAGGGTTTTCAATGTTATATGCTCTGTATAACAAAAAGAAACTTAAAAGCGTCACCATGAATTCCAAGCACAACCGTTGCGATCACTTGGCTAGCAAACATAATCCTAGGCGCAGTTAGCTTCCCAACTCAAAACCCTTCATGGACTGACTTCACATGGTGGGACAATCCTTAATTTTCATATGTCCTTTATAGTTAAGATTTTGTACTCTGTAATTTAAGTTAGTTTCTCTCTTTCAGTTTCTCAATTCACCAAATTGTATATATCTTCTTACTTTGTTCTTTTATTATTAGAGAAAGGGTTATACCTGTTAAACTCAAACATTGTGGAATCAATAGTAAAAGAAAAACAAAATAAGCTTTTAAGTTCATCAAACGAGATTGAGCTAAATAGTAATCCTCAACCAAATATTTTGAACTTTTTTTGTTGGCTTTTCTGATTGTCCTTCTTTTCCTCTAGAGTGTTGGTGGAAAACAAATTAAACATTAACAAAAAATTTGAAATCATTATTGTTGTTGGTTTATTTTGTTCTTTTCCTCTAGAGTGTTGGTAAATCCTCAACCATCAAACGTTGTGCATGTTAATTTGTTGGTTGGTTATAATTAAATATTATAGGATAATAAGTTAAATTATTATAATTAAAACGGTCGGGTTGTTTTATTCTCTCTCATTTTCTCCAATCTCTCAATCTTTAAAAATGGTGACTTTTATTAGTAACTAGATGGTTGCCCACCCGATGCTGTAGAAAATATTTTTTTAGTTGTTTCTATTTTTTATATTAATTTGTGATTATGATAGAATCATATGTATATATATACATGATTTGATTTGATTGTTTGATATATATATAGAGTATATTTTACATTAAATTCTATACTAATATAAATTGTAGCTGTGATTGTTTATATATAACCGTAAATTAGTTATTTTTTAATTATTTAAAATGTTGTTCATCTTGTTATGAGAAACATTTTATTTTCTAAAAGAGTGGATGGAGACAACAAATTCCATGTTGCTAAAAATTCCTAAAATATATCCATTATGATTTATATATTCAATATCTAATATAACTCTTTTTTCTATAGAGCAATTTTCTCAAACGGTTTTCTAACATCATAAACTGAAAATGTATTACATATAATTAAGTATTTTCCAACTAATTTCACCGATAATATTTTGCATTTATGTAACATCTTATATATATGCGAAATATAAACAAAACATAAGTAAAAAATAAGCAAGACATATGCGAAATATAAACAAAACATAAGTAAAATACTTTTACACATGTTTTTTATAACAAATAAATAGATTCTCAAATGTCATACCATCTCTCTTTTTGTTGTCACGTTAGCATTTTGTTAGTTAATTAAAACTTTATATGTGTAACTTTTTTTAATACAAATTCTCAAGTTTCATATGCTATGCCTTATTTGAATCATTTAAACTTCTTATAAACATAAACATATGAAATATCTACAAACTAATTTTAATACAGGTTCTCAAGTTTCATGTGCTATGCCTTATTTGAATCATTTGAACCTTTTATTTTAATATGTATTTGTTTAGTTAAATTGTATATTAGTATATTTAAATTTGAGCAAAAAGCCACATATATTAGTTTATTACTAAATGGTTTTAATTAATTTTGTTAATTTTGGAAAGGTGTCAAACTCTCATGTGACACATGTCAATCTCTAGTTGAAAGTTTTTTAAAGTCTCTCTACTTTTTTATATATGATAATATTAAGAATCTCTAAAAAAATTAAAGATATCAAAAACATGTCCTTCAGTTTCATTATTGTAGTGACCCAAACACAGCCATCTTCAACCTCATCATCCTCCTATTATGACAGCTATCCATTCTTTAACATTGCTCCAAGGCATTATGAGGAGACATCACCCCAAGTTAGTACCCAAGCCTCACCGTGTGAAAGCAATGAGTTGGATGACATTGGACTATTTCTTTACGACAGGGATTGAGTTCCACAGCATATACGCTGAAGCGAATAATGATCTGAAACTGACTCGGCTCGTGTTTTGTTTTATATATAATAATAAGCTAGTGATTCTATACTCACTAACCACATAGCCACATTCAAACCAAACGTCGGAATAACCAAACTAAGAAAAATGAATTAACCAATAATCATATATCTAGTATTAATTCCATAACAACTAAACCAATAAACAAATTATCATAAACCAGGTCATAGAACAATAATCAACAACCTAAACATATGTTCTAGACCACTATGTTCCATTCTAGCAACCTAACAGCAGCACAGAACAAACAACCAAATCTCTAGAACATCCTCCTCTTCATCGGTTTGATTTCACGATCACACTTTGTCTTAACCTACTTCACAAACAAAAATTGAGACGCGTGAGTATTATCATAAAAACTCAGTGAGGTAATCCTCCCATCTACTGGGCTATACACACAAGCAATTGAGAATCTCCAATCAAAATACAACAAATAAACAATAAAACAAGGAAAAAGAAATGTGTCGACCAACACCAGTATCGATCGACATGGACACCAGGTTGCATCGACAGACACATCCCTTGTGTCGATCGATGCAGACCCCCCCCCCTTACATCGACCGACACAAACCTTTTGTCGAACGACGCATGCCCGACATTCTGAAATCCCTAATTTCATCGACCGACACCTCCACATGGCATCGATCAATGCTCGTAGGTTTTATTGAGCCTTTCTCGCATTGTGTTGACTGACACACTCATCGTCTTCATGCGAGCTCCACTACAAGAAAACATGGAATTGCCGACTACAAAAACAGTCACTATACAGTCGCAAACTACTTAGTAAAGACTGATTGGCGACTGACATACGTAGTCGCTAAACAGTGCGTCGCTAAAATAATCAATCGCTAAACAGTCAACACAGAGCTACTCATTGGCGACTGATAATTATGGTCGTTCTTCCCTCACCAAACTGTCCCTAAATTTGCGACTGAATTGCAACGCTTTGGCGACTGATCTGGTCACTCATTTGCAACTGTTTTGGTTATTGTTTTGTACACGTTTCGGTGACTGTTTTACGACTGTTTAATTATCATTTAAAAAATAAAATCTGGTAAAAATGAATTATTTGATTTTGCCAAAACTGTTTCTGAAAACTATAACTAAAACATAGCAAAAATGAAGTTAAACAAAGACATAAGTTTAATTATACATCCAACATAAGTTCTAGAAAACATCCAAACATCCAAGAGTACAAGTCACAAATATTACAAAAGTTTTCATAATCATGAGGGAAGGAGGGATAGTGAAGGAACCTAACTTTGAACATCATCAGGGGTTGGGTCATTGGTTTGAGACTCGAGGAAGGCGACATAGTTTGGGCTAGTCTTGAGGAAGCTCACCAAGCGTGAGATCTCTGCTTGTTGCTCAGATGCAACCCGTAAAGCCTCAACTGCAACCCGTGAAGCCTCTGCGTCACGCTTTACTTGTAGAGCTGCTTGGTCCTCTATTTTGCGGTTAGCTTCTTCAAGCTGTTGTTGCAGGCTTGTGAAAGTAGAAGAGCTTCCAGGGTACTTCCACTTCCCGTTGATGTAACTCCCTAGGCTTCCAACTCCAAAGTATGTTCCTCTATCATTTATGAAAGTAAACTGCATAAACAAAACAAAGAGAAAAAGTTAACATAATTACTTAACAATGAAAAACTTAATAGCTTATCAAATTACCTGAAGAAAGAGCTCATCCTCCTCCTTGTGAGATAGCTCTGATCGACGTGAAGTACCATCAGAAGACTCATCATTATCCAGAGCAGCCAACTTAGCTTCCCTTGTTTTCTTATATGCCTCATGAACCCTTGTGCTTTCTTATCCACAAAAGTACCATCTTTTTTGGTATGAGTCCTGAGAAAAACTTCATGAATAGTTGGCGGCCTTCCAAAATTCCACTACCTGAAATGTTAGACAATTAAAAGGTTAGGAACCATCTGATGTCAACTAATTAAACAATGAAAAGGTTATGATGTAACTCACCATCTCTTGTTCGATTTGTAAGTAAGACTTCGGCCCTGATACATGCTTGTGAGGGCCAAGACCATTACGGTCAGACATTCGAGCTGCTGAAGTGGTTGCACTCTTTGCCATGACTTCTTCTGTGTTCCAATAGTCACACATTTCTTTCCAAATAGTTTTCTCAATCCAACTCGGTTTCAGTTGGTCTCGTTGAGCTGATGCCTTGGAAACCATGTCTTTCATACGGTTTTGACAAATGGTATTGAACGTTTGTTGAACCACACCGGTTAGTGAGGGATCCCAGGTGTGTGATTTCTACAAAAGAAGACTAGTGTTATTGATAACAAAAACCAAAAAAATAACTATAAATACAGAAATTAAATTGAAAGGAGTAGAAGTTTACCGCAAATTCCAAGAAGTATTTTTCTCTTCTTGCAGTAGGAACACAACCCCAACTGTAATATGGACCATCAAACTTATTTGTAAACAATTTTGTAATCTTTCGGGTAAGTGATGACTTGTCTTTACCAAACCTTCAAACATAAACAAATTGAAAATACAAAATTCTTAAAATTCTAATCAAACATAAACACAAGTGTTCCAAACACAAACAAACCTAAAAATTCTAATAAATCCAAGTAAAATTTTAATCAATCTAATCAACTAAAAACCCTAATCTTACCAAGTGGTTCCACGCTCTAATGAGGGAGAGAGGACTGGTATACAACTCAGGGCCTGGTTTGATTAGCATGTCATGTAAAGAAGCGAGTACATCAGCTGGGAGATTTGATTGCCTTAAATCGTCATCCTCAGAATCAACTTCTTCTTCCTCATGTGAGTTTTGCGCTTGAGAACTACGATGCGATGCAGAAGCTACTTGAGGTTGACCAGGTTGAAAAGAGGGTCGTTCATGATTTGAGACGTGAGGAGACTGTCGAGGTAGAGGAGACTCTCGAGGTAGATTCGAGACTTGAGGAGACTGTCGATGACGATTTGTGAATGACAGTTGAAGAGACTCTCGAAGTGGACTAGAGAATTCCGGTGGATTTGTCGCGGAGGCGAGAGGTTGAGAAAAAGGACGTCTGATTGGAGCTTCGCTGGATGGGGATGTTCCAGGAAAGCTCCTCGTGTTATGGAACAGATTTGTGGGAGGTGGATAGTCTCTGTAAGTAGGTGTAGGTCTCGCTGGAGGATGGAGGATTGGGATAGGAATTCCCTGAGAATCAGTGTCTGGGTCTCGCTGGTTCGCCGGCGTGAAGGCATACTAGCTGGGAAGATTGACGGGTCTTTGATTCGCCGTTTGTGAGGTTCCAGAGGTTCGATTAGAGGGGTTTCTTCTTCCTCCGCCTCTTTTCTTTACTCCAGCCATCAAAATCGAGAGCTATTAGGACAGGGATGAAGATTTAGACTTTTCTCGATTGAAAGCAATTGAGATCTAGGGTTTTCTCGGCGGATGAAGAGAAATGAGGGATTAGGGTATCTCGGGGATGAGGATGAGATCGATTTGGGTTTTTGCTGTTTTGTTACGGCCCAAATCTGGTTTAAGACCCATATTAAATATATCAGTCGCTAATGAGTAGTTGTTTAATCGCAATGTTTGTCGACTGTCAAATTGGTCTCGAAATTAGTCGCAAATTGGCGACTAAAGTGTGACATTATGCATCAGTCTCAAATTAGTGTCTACTAGGCGACTGGTTTATTTTAGTAGCCATTCAGTAGCAAAAGAATCGTAATGCAGTCGTTAAATTTAGCGACTGTTTTTTAAGTCGCAACTTACAGTCGGCAATTCCATGTTTTTTTGTAGTGCTCCATCGCAGATCTCTGGCTCCGAACACCTCTAAACTGGCTGAGACTTCCCTAGAACACACAGAAAGCCACAGACAACCATGAAACAACCACTCCCAAGCAAAAAATCATCATACAACACATAATCACAAAGGATCAGAAAGTCCCAAGCTTAGATAAGCCATGGTCATGCATTCACCTTTGCCAATGAATATTCTGACTCTAAAATTGATGAAACCACACTCCTAGGAAGCTTCCCACACGATCCTCAAGAACAGCTAAAAATCTTCCCAAAATTCACAAGAACTCTCAACAAACGTTTTAACTCTTTTCTTTCTCTGGAATCAACAAAAAGAAGCTGCTTACAAGCCTAGGTCGACTTCCCTTCTTTAAATACTCCGGTTAAGCTTCACTTAAACCAAACCGTATCGAATCGCCGATTAAAACAAACCGAACGAAACCAGAATTAGGCTGTGTCGATCGGTGAACCTATAGTGTCGATTGACACACCTCCTTTAATCGACCAAACCGGTTCGCGAATGTTACATTTTCTCCCCCACCAAAATAGATTCGTTTTTGAATCTCGAACAACCATCAGTCAAGGACTCTCGTGCAACCGTCTCCACATCCCGCACCTCCTCCGACCAATCTACGAAGGTTACCTCTAGGCGATAAACTCACATTCCAGGCATTATTTGCTCTCGACTTTTGAACTTTCCAAAACTCATAGGTCTCAACCTTGAGTTTTTATTGGCTCCCAGTCAGTCCTTAGCCTAAATGCCATAATATTGGCTCCTCATCGGGCCTAACCCCGCATGCCATAATATATATAAAAAATCTAATATTCGTCTCTCATGTTACCACCCTACAACGCGCCTTTGGATCGTCATCCGAAGTTGATATACCAGCCATACTCCAAAGCCATAAAGTCTCTTAATATGAAAGTACTAGGAGAAATAAGTCCTCTAAGAGTCGTTTAGGACCAACTGTCCTTAGAGCAAACAGTTTTGAACACGTCTAAGTCATGTCTCATAACCAGGTCTCTCTCTTGTGGCTCACGTAAGACATCACAATCTCCTACCAACCACATATCCCCTCACTAGAATACCTCAAGACCATAAAAGAATCATCAAAATGCCACAAGGGTCACCACTAAGGCCAACAAATTTCCTAAACAGGACCGCCACAAAGGCCTACAATTTCTAAACAGACCGCCACCAAGACCAAACAAATGTCCTAAACAGGACAACCACAAAGGCCAAACAATTGTCCTAACAAGGACTGCCACCAAGGCCACACATCTCGAATGAACGTCACGAGGACCATTCATCCCGAGAGACCCTCACAAAGACCTCTCGTCCCGAAGGACCATCACGAAGACCACTCATCCCAAAGGACCGTCACGAAGACCAGACATCCCGAAGGATCGTCACGAAGAACATACATCCCAAAGGATAGCCTAAACAGGCCACACAATCCTGTTCGCAATGATCATCACAACCCTGGCCCCAGCATCCAACATAACCAAAACCAGAGATAAAGCCACCCTCAATCTCGTGAGGTCTACATTCAATTGTTATGCTTATACTCATATTGAAGACATTGCTTGCTCCCTACTCATCCACCCTTAGGTTGCAACCTTTGAGCCATACCGGTCTCACTCTTCGACCATAATCCTTGAGATCTTGGTATCATGGGAATTATTCATCCCCTCGGAGGAACACCATCCTTTTTACCACTCTTAAGGTCCACAGCCCCTCAAGCTATCAATATCCAGGGGAATCACCATCCCCTCAGTAGCAACAAGTCTTAATGTCTATAAACATCTCCCGACCAGAAGTACCTCTAGTGGTCCAAGTATAACATTGCAATTTCATACATGCCCATTAAAGTTCTAATATACAACTGGATCACCCACCAAACAGAGAAATATTCGTTGCCACTCCTTCTGTCAACCTATTCGCCTCTCTAGGCTTGATACTTCTTGAGAAGAATCTCATACCATTCATTTACAACTTCTCCATGCTCCTAAGATATAATAGAAACTCCTCAACATCCACATGCAACTCAATTGGAGCTTGCACTGGTACCCCTCTTGGTAACTGCTCCAACAGCACGTCAACAGATTCACCAAGCAATCATCTCGACCTCTGGCTCCACCTGCTGCAACCCCACACCTGGGTTCCCAGCATGCCCGGCACGCTCACCGGCTAACCCCTCTAATCACTCCTGATACACTTGCGACGCTCTGACGTGCCTCCTCGTGGAGCTATGGACTAGACACTCGCTGGCCTCAGAAACCTGCTCGATCACGACCACGTGCATGCCCACGTCCACAACCAACAACTCAAACACCTTTAACTACTACTCTTCGAAGAATAGAGGCTAACAAGCATAAAAACAAACCAAAACCACAAAAAGAAACACAACATATTGTGGAATCTCTTTAAAGGCTCGAATATGATGTTTTAGGACCCCATGCCACACACAATTGACTAACTCGCATAATCAATCAAAGACATGCAAATCCAAAACATCAACAACACAAAGCACAATGAACCCATACCTAGAACCGTAAGGGCTCTGATACCAAACTGAAATGAACCAATCCACTTTTTTATATATATAGAATAATAATCTAGTGATCTAATACTCACTAACCACCTAGCCACATTCAAACCAAACAGCGGAATAACCAAGCATTAAACCAATGAATTAACCAATAATCATATAACCAATATTAATTCCATAACAACTAAACCAATAAACAAAATATCATAAACCAAGTCATAGAACAATAATCAGCAACCTAAGCATTTGTTCTAGACCACTATGTTCCATTCTAGCAACCTAACAGCAGCACAGAAAAAACAACCAAGCCTCTAGAACATCATGGAGACAATCCTCCCATCTGTTGGGATATACACACAAGCAATTGATAATCTCCAATTAAAACACAACAACTAAACAATCAAACAAGGAAAAAGCAATGTGCGCCGCCTGCTGAAATTTTGTGTCGACTAACACCAGTGTCGATCGACACGGACACTTGGCAATGTTGCATCGACCGACACATCTCTTGTGTCGATCTATGCAGACCCCCCCCCCCCCCCCCCCCC
>NC_025694.1:23480810-23500908 GCF_000633955.1 Camelina sativa | reverse complement strand
CCCCCCCCCCCCCGCCGCCCCTTGCGTCAACCGACACACACCTTGTGTCGATCGAAGCATTATCAACATTTCCCGAAATCACTAATTGCATCGACCAACACCTCTACATGGCATCGATCAATGCTCGTAGGTATTATTTATCCGTTCTTGCATTGTGTCGGCCGACACACTCCTTGTGTCGATCGACGCAGATGTTGAGCATTGTATTCCTGTGAGGTCCATCGCAGATCTCCGGCTCCAAACACCTCCAAAATGGTCGAGACTTCCCTAGAACATACAGAAAGCCATAGACAACCACGAAACAACCACTCCCAAGCAAGAAATTCATCACAACACATAAACACAAAGGATCATAAAGTCTTAAGCTTATATAAGTCATGGTCACGCGCTCACCTTTGCCATAGAAGATCATGACTCTAAAACTGACGAACCCACACTCATAGCAAGCTTCCCACACGATCCTCGCTTCAGGTCTACAGAAAAAAGGAGGCTGCTTACAAGACTAAGTCGATTTCCCTTCTTTAAATACGCCGGGTTAAGCTTCACTTAACCCAAATTTTATCGAATCGTTGATTAAAACATACAGAATGAACCCGAAATTAGGCTTTGTCGATCGATGCACCTACTGTGTCGTTTGACACACCTCCTTTAACTGACCAAACCAGGTTACATGATCCAAGATCACTCACCCAAGGTTGATTTCTAGTTCTATGCTCACCATGTTTGCGCTCATAAATCTAATTGCAGCGAATGCAATAGTGGCTCGTACGATGCCAAGACTTGCATTTATGATGGATAGACTCCGGGCAAATCCTGCTCTACCGTTACCATATGCTGTAGTGTATTTACTTGTTCTAATAATATGCTATGTTATGCAAATTTGGCCCTAATTATCGTATATTTTTGCTAATTTCCTTCTTTAATTGGTCTCCTATTGTTGCCAATTCCCTTATTTAATTGTAAACCGAATATATTGTGGAAGATTGTTCTTGATTTATCAGATTGGAATTTTGAGATGTTGAAGTGTTCCCCTTGTGAAAATTTTGTACTCTGCCTTTTTATTTTCTTACAGTTAGTGTCAATTCTTCCAACTTATAAATTCATCATGTTGTTTCTTCTGTTTGTAGCTTTATACGTTATGTCCAATGTTTTTAAAATCGGACCGGTAACTGAACCGGGAAAGCTTCTGGGTCATGAGTCAATATGGTTGGACCGGGGTCAACCGGGTTTAATTGATTTTGATGATAGTTTTTAAATAATAGGTAAGGATATGTTTTCTATTTTTTTTCAATGATTACAACTATGATATAATTGGTTACACCAAATAAAATACATCAATAATCATAATTTTTTTTAAAAAGTAATAAACTCAAAGTGTAACAAACTAATCATTACCAATAAAATATTTTAGTAATCATTCTCTTCCATTATGTACACTCAGAAAAAAATGAACATCAAATTGATTACGAAAACATGCACTATCAAGAAAATTACCTTGATTTTAAAGATTTGTGGTGTGAGTTGCAAAGAATTCAAACTAGAAGGAAAAAAAACTAGTATAAAAAGTAAAAAGTTCAATTACGGAAATTTTTATTTTAAATAACCTTACTACTGCTAAGAATAAAACTAGAAAGGAAATTAATTGCACTCGTTTTTACAAAAAAAAGTTAGAACCCGGTTTTATCCGGTTCAATGGTTCACCGGTTTTTGGGTTTTTGGTGGGTTGATATAGTTTTTTACCGGTTCAATTTTTTTGGATTTTGATATTAACCCAACCCGGGTATGCTGCCGGTTCACGGGTTAACGTGGTTCCACCGTCGGTCCGGTCCGGTTTTGAAAACATTGGTTATGTCTTATGTGTTGCACAGACCGAGACCGAACACAGATTGAACCCGGTCACTTTTGTTCTTTAGTTAATTCTACATACTTAGTGTTGATGTCAGTCGAATTTCAAAAAAAAAATCCACCGGTTGTTGTTGTTGTTTGTTTTTAACGCCTTCCGTATCATAAAAAAGTTGTAATTCTAAATTACATTTTTGTTTCACAGAAAATGTCACTCTATATTTTCAACACAAAATTTACTAACAGAATATCAATTATAATTCTACTATTTAAGCTTATTAGTTAGAGTGAAAGTATATAAAATTAAATGTAGTATAAAATAGGGCATAAAAGATTATTTATATATTTTTTTAATAAGTTTAATCAGACCATGTCTACACAAAACACATAATTATAATTAAAAGAGATAAAAAACCGAGAGCCGAATATAGTTTTTTCATAATTATTAACGGCATTTAAAACTGGCCGAAGAGAGGTATCGTCACACGTCACTTGATCAGCAATAAAACATCACTTCCTTGACGTTGTCTTTTACTGCTGGGAGCTGTGAAGCGACTGGAACTCCACTTGTTGTGTTCCTCGACCTGCTCGAGCCTCCATCTGAGAACTCACTCTCCAAGTAATAGCGAGCTCGGAAAGCAGCCAAGTGTGCGTAGTAAGCTGGTGGCACAATTGACACTGCTTTCGTGCACCTTGCATACCTGCATAGTTTTATAGTTTGTTTAGCGAGATCAGTTAAAAGATAGTCAAAAAGAAAATGTACAATGTTGTTGTCCCTTACGTGTAGCAAAGGTTGTTGGTTAGCGTTTGGAAGGCATCAGCTGAGAAACCGTTCTCGTCGTAAAGCACATGGTAATGCGCTGGCCTGCTTGTTCCCTATTACCATTCATGCATTCGAAGAAATTTAATAATATTATAATTATGCAGAGACAATGATCTCATCAATTTCTTGGAAGCAATCAATACCTGTATACCAGCGTGGCTGTTCAAATAGAAGTCGAACTCATTTGGATGACAGATTTGAGTGTCAACCACAGTACCTAAGAAGAAATGAAAATATATTAAAGATTCGATCATCAAAAGAATTCAGATGATCGAGAAGTGGAGATCGTGGAAACCTGGGAGAATATTGCCACTCCTATCAGTCATACCACGATTCCCGTGTTGAGTAGGGAACAAACGAGTGTGGTGTCGTTTCTGGACCACCACAAAAGTGATACGAGGAGCATAATTTTCCTGGAGAGAGCTACAAGCCATGCGAATAGCATTCATCTCATAGAGCAGAACCTGGTCAAATTGCCCTTCGCTTACCCCATCACTGCATAAAGAGAAACCAATTACAAAAACCTGGTCAGTTGCTCATATACAGATTTATTATATTCAAGTAAAGCCAAACATGGTCATGAGCAGATTATTACATTTCCAGGAAAATCACTTACCGGTAAAATATGATCCTCTTAGGTATCTTGCCCGTAGCGTTTCTAAATGCTTTGAAGTGTTCCCTGAAATCAAAGTACTGTCCCTTTTAATTGATCTTGTCAAAAACAATAGAAAACAGAATAAAAAGTTGTAGATATTTTGTTCTTACCTTATTAAACCAGAGTGGACAGGCCCTCGCTCGGGATCCTGTACCAGCTTATACAGGTCCTGAATGATTTCTTCCCTATGAGCCTGAGCAGAAACCAATCCTCGGTATTTTGTTATTTCAGGCCAGTCCATAGAGGCCACAACCTGTAGTTTAAAGTAGAGAATTATCTTTTCTGATGAATCAGTTATGAAATGAGATACAAATACTATTAATCAAGATATAGATACAGCAGCAATAGATGGACTCGAGTCATCTCCAGGTTGCGGGTGAGTCACATCTGCACCGATGACTATGGTTGGGTGACTTGGGTCATCAGTAATAAGAGGTATGTTTCCTCTGATAGCATCAGCAAGAACAGTGTTCCTTCCCCCAGTCTGTAATACAAAAGAACCGTCTTACACCAACATATAAGTACAATTGAATGATTAAAACATTAAACAATAAGAAGCATAGATGACTAAACCTTGACATTGATCTTCAATGCGACATTTTCCATGTACTGCTTACTGAGTTTAGGAACATGTCCTGGTTGACAACACTGAGAGACGATCCCCAATTCTGTTTCACAGATCCTTTTGATTTTTCCTGCAGACAGAAAAAGAACTTCATGAACAGATTGTCGGAATAAATTTACAGCAAATATAACCAATCATTTTTCACAGACATACCATAAAATCCAGTCACATCAGGTAATATGACAATCAATAGTTGGAGACCAGGTGCCCTTTCGTGGATATCATAGAGAGCTTCCTCAATACTATGAGGTGGACAAGAGATGAGCGGAATAATAGCTTTTGTACTAAATTCCTGGTGTACATAATATAAAACAGTTAGTAACTTTTCGGGTGTGACATTGTGACAAGAACCCAACAGCATGAGATAAGTCAGACCATTCCTTTGCTGACGCACATCCCAGTCAGCTGTTTGCAGAACTCTTCCTGTAAACCTTTCCCAACAGATTGAGAAAAAGTTACACAAGTCCAAGAATCAACTTTTGCCCCATTAACCATTTTCTGTAGCACACATATCACAGCCAAAGGGAGGTATGAGATGCAAATTTTTAAAAACACACTTTAAAAATAAGATTTCTCAAAAGAGAAAAATAGAAGTACAGTATATATCATATTTAGCTTCAAGTGCCTACAGAAAGCAAAAAGCCTATGATAGTCAATTACAGTATTACCTTGTTCATCATGTTCCATTGTCCTAGCGATGGAGTTATAAATTTCTCTGTACCACTCTCATGGTACTTCAACTGTAAACAGAAACAACATCGTGATGAGCAACATTGATAAGAAAATGCAAAGTAATAACAAAAGTGTAGTCGAGAAAATCACCATTGGCGGAGGAAGTACACGAGCTTCAATCGAGGCCAGTTGGGAAGTCACTGACATCCCAAACTCCTTGCTCACAACATCATCGTTATATTTATTTTTCTCAACCAACTAATAACAGAAGAAAAACAGACGTGCAAGCTTAAAGACTCCTTCTCCGATCCGATGGAAGAATTATTGTACAAGTGATGCAAAGAGGATAAAACCTACCTGTTTGATTGAATCCTCTCTCTGTTCAGGTCGTTGGCAGGTAGCTCTTAGCAACGCCTTCACTTGCTTCTCATTGAGCCTTTTGGTGTATCTTTGCTTTTCAGAAATTTTACATAGCTAGCAAGATCAAGAAACAACCAGATATTTAATGATACATAATGCA
Source organism: Camelina sativa (assembly GCF_000633955.1). Lineage (NCBI taxonomy): Eukaryota > Viridiplantae > Streptophyta > Magnoliopsida > Brassicales > Brassicaceae > Camelina > Camelina sativa. Next base: position 23,495,771 of record NC_025694.1, on the reverse strand, counting down.
TCCAAGAAAATGATGGAGATAACAGAGTAGAAGATTGTTTAAATTAAAATCATACTTCCATGGGTATGTAGATAGGTCTTGCGTCACTCCCAGTTTGGATAGCAGGTAGATACGGGTAACTCACCCTATGATTATATTTTTCAGCAAAATGTTGTATAACCGTCTTCTCTGATTTGTCCTCTAAAGTGAACCTGAAATTGTAAGAACAAAACCAAAGATCAAACACCTCTTTCAAGAAAAAGCGCACTTGGTCAAGGCTCAATGGAGTAAGCATCTTCACCTTAGCTGATCGATGGGACAGGTGGAAATCCCATTAATCTTGGCACTTTTTTCGTTATTCCAATGTACCAACGTAACTTTTAGTGTCCTCAAAACTTTATTCACCTATAGATACCAACAAATGATTTTAAAAAGATACAAAGTATAAAAGGCATCCTCTTCAATAATATTAACAATTTAAATGTGGAGTAAAGTCAGAGATGAACCTTAAGCCGATCTGACTCCCTAAGTGGTCGTCTTATGTCCCTTATATTCAGATACTTGCTAATAAATTCTGTGACAAGAATCGGTTCATAGAATGATCTTGCTGAAACGTCTGCATCATAAGAAAATAACATAGCTATAATGCATCAAAATAATCTCCACTCAAAAAAAAAAAAAAAAACCCAGGAAAACATTTAACATGTTCTTACCGACATTAAGAGACAAGCCCATCTGAGTTAGCCTTAGACTTTGGAAATAACCTTTGAAGTAGTCAATACCATCTCCAAGCTTACCCTCACCAAAACAAGTGCTGAAAAAAGACCTCCCAACAGAGACATACCTGCACAACAGAAGTAATACAGGGGATCTTAAGTCTATGCCATATAGCTTTTGTTAATCGGATCAAGTTTAAGCAAATTCCAGATTTCCTACTCTTGAGAGGGCGTATCCCTGAGAGCAACATCAAGAACTTGGATAACACCATAGGGAGCATCTCTTTGCTTCTGACGCAGAAACTGTTGCAACTGATAAAGATCAGGTCTTGACGACGCCTTCTTTATAACAACTTTAAACTGTCTGTCCTTCCTGCCAGAAAGAGTCCACAATACCAAACACAACAAAAAAAATGTAAATAAAGGTGCAACGAGAGCATTTTCTGAACAAAACAAACAAACCCATCTACCAAGAGTTTACCCAAAAGAACCATCAGCCGTGAGATTCACAACAAACTCTTTCGATTCAAAAGGTAAAGCACCAGCAGTATAGATGTTTTTTCTTCCATCATACGCAAGAGTCTTCCCTGCCAAGTGAGAATCTTTATATGTTTCAACCAAAACTTTCATCACTTTTCTGTTCACTGCCTTTGATATCACCTCAGGATTGATCGAAACCTGTATCCCACAAAAAAAAACAACAAAACTTTATATCTGTCATCATCTTCGAGTTTTAAAAAACAGAAAAAAAAAACGAAACAGGAAGAAGAAAAAAAGAATCGAAGAAGAGAGACTTACATCGTAGTGGTAGAGATCACGATCCGCAACTTGAACAAGGAAATGATTCGCACGGACAGTGACTCTCTTCCCCAAAGTACCACGTCCTGGCCGTAACCGATGCGTCACCGCTTTCGACGACTCCGGTGGAAGCGTAGCCTCCGGTTTCGTCTCCGCGGGAGTAATGTGAAGCTTAGACAGCGCAGCAGCAGCGTCAGAAACCTCCGCAGTAGTAGTAACCTTGCTTCCCTCTTTAGACAAAGATGAAGCAACAGACACCGTCGTCTTCGTTGAAGACGCAACTTGACTCGCCGTCAAATCTCCGGCTCCGACGTTACCACGGCCTCTCCCGCGAGAAACAGGAACAGCACGGCCACCGTGACCAGAAGAAAACTGGTCAGACGGAAAAGGAACACCACGGCCACCGTGACCAGAAGAAGACTGGTCAGACCTCCGTCCTCCTCTGCCACCACGACCAGCGCCGCCACGATTCGACATTGTGAAAAAAAGCAGAAGATACCTTACAGAAGAAGAAACAAAAAATCTTTTGAAAAACTGAGAGAGAGAAAATGGTTTACTGTGTTTTGTGTGTGTAGAGAGAGGGACGACGCCTCCGCTTTTTATAGAAACTGCAAGTTAATAACGACAAAACTCATAAACAACCGAAATTACTATTTTATCCTTATGGTTTTCCCCTCACGTTTCTGACGATTTTACCCTTGCCGCTTTGCCTTCTCTTTATTTTTTAACCGTACATAGATATGTAATTGACTGTTTTGCCCTCGTAGCTTCGTTACCACGTTCCTCGTAATTTCCTCTGTGCTTGACTATTGGTTCGTCGTAAACTTTTTATTACAAAAGAAAAAATAAAGCAAAAAGGCTGTTGTCTTTTTTCATGAATTGGAGATCTGTATATGCTTTAACTACACACCACCATCACGTCAGTCACCATCGGTTACGAGGTCTTGTTTTTTTTACTGATGTTAAAAGTTTTGGGATTAATGTTTGTTTGTTCTTATATTTTTCATTAATTTATACAATCCAAGTCGTACGAATTAACCTTTCTTTATTAGAGAGTTTGTATTTGAATTATTATTAAAAAAAAAATAGAAATAACTGTTATTACTGTATTATCTTTATGGATTTTAGTTTATTTGCATTGTGAGACTGCTTTATATTTACGCAAAGGACCGATTTGAAAATAAACTATTTCCTTTTAGAGTGAACAATTAATAATCTTTTTTTTTGAATTAATGTAAAATTGTATTCAACTAAAAACCAAAAAACGTTTGTACAATAAATGTTTCAGCGTTTGAAATGAAATACCGAACAAGATTGAAACATTATACTGATTGTTTTAGCTTAAGTGGAAGTGGATGGACGAGCGTGAATTTTTGTGGAGAACAAGAGTTGCAGGCCTTCATCGTAGCGGTGATCGTGTAGCCTCAAGATGAGGTGAGACGATTGCGTACATTTTTGTCAAGGAGCTTTATGATTCGAGCATGCGGGTAAGGGGCCTTTCCATGTCGTCGGGCGTTCCTCTCATGCCAGAAATGTTACACAGTTGCTTGGAAAACATACTTGAAGAGGAAATGTGGAAGAGTTGATAAAGTCGAGGAGGTAAGTAATGGGAACAAAGAATTCCAATATGTTGAGTAGTGAGTCTGTTGAACAATTAATAATCTTTGAATGTTTGTTGTTTGTAACTATCTAATATTCAATTTTTGGGGAATTAAAAGTGTACGTAGAACATGCTAATCCTTATTTATATTTGTCACCATTCTAAATTATTATGTTATAAATGGATTTTCTTAGTTGGTGGAGTTTGACTAACGACAACAACTTAATGTTCCTTCTTTTAGCGTGTTTAAAATGGTAATGAAACAAAATTCAAAGATTAGTAGTCAAAAGTTTGCTTAGTAACATTTTGTGAGATGTGATTTACTCCTTTTTAGACACAGGTGAATTGAGACGTGTGGCACACAAAGGAACACTTATAGCTGTATTAGTTACTAACGTTCATTTTGTAAAGGAATCAATTATTGAAAAACCATTTTCTGGAATGTTTTTTTGTTGATTTTATTACCTTTTTAATCTTTTGTATATTTTATCATTTTCTAAGTTACATATTAACATGCGTTTTATTAACGTTTGGGTTTAGTTGATTTTATTTGATCGTAAGATTTAGTATAAAGTATGTTTTGTTGTATAAAAAAAACAAACGAGAATACAAATTCTTTTTTTTTTCAAAAGTGGCAAAATCCACAAATTATTCAAATATATTTTTTTTAATTAGATGATGTTATTAGTGTTTAAGTGTGGTTTTTAATTCTTTTACTTTTGAAAATTTTAAAAATCTAGACAATTTGTTGAGTATGCATAATATATATTTTAACTAAATTTAATATTTTTCAGAAAAAAATATAATTCTGGTTATTACAAATTAATACCTTACTATATTAATTTACTTGATTAGGACCCGCGGTACACCGCGAGGCAAATTATTTATAACTAAAACATTTAAATTATAAGTTGTATTTGTTAATTAAAAAATTTATAATTATATAATAACTGTTAATTTTATATTTTAAAGTTTAAACCATATAATACCGCAATAAAATTTATTTTCTACATAATATATATTTCATCAATTTAATTAGATATGTTTATTCTCTGATACCAATAGTGTTAACAAAATAATGAAATGATGTTTTACCTTTGTAACACCAAATTAATGATATTTTAAATTTATATAAATATCTACTATACCCGTCCTGCTATATAACTTTGTCCCGAGATATTTTAACTCGCATTATATCATCTTAATTTTTAATATTTATTGTTTTGTATTATAAATATTAGATTGAGTTGATATGTTATTTATTAAGATTGTAACCATTTACATTTTATAAGAATGGCGCTTCTTATAAAATTTAAATATTTATAATACTTAAAATTCTTAAAACGGTTGAGTATTTCTTATATTTGAAGTTTCGTAAAAGTTTAATATATTATTAATGTTTTAAAGGTCTTTTAACTTTTTAAAAACTGTAAATATTTACAATATTTGAAATTTCATACATGTTTAAGTATGATTAATATTTTTAACATTTTATAAAGTTCAACTTTCTAAAAATATAAATATTTAATAAAATATAAAATATAAAATATTTAAAATATTTAACTTTTTAAGAACTGGAATAAACCAACTAAAAGATTTTTAAGTTTGAATGCATGATAAATCAACTTTTCTACTCATTTGTATTATGAATCATTTTGGGTGGGGTTATTGGTTCTATGATTTGAGTAGATTTGGAATATTCAAATTCAAGGATAAAACATGTTATTTTAAAATCCATATGTTTTCATTTCCATTATTTACAATTCTATATAGATTTAGAAATCACATCTCCAATAACAGCACGTCCCCTAGGAGTGAACCTAAATATTTTTCCAAGCAAAACATATGTAAAATATAAACAAAATATAAGTAAAATATTTTTACGTATGTGTTTTTATAACAAATAAAATATACTCTCAAATGTCATACCATCTCTTTTTTATTGTCACCTTAGCATTTTGTTAATATATTAAAGATATATTTCTGTATAAAATTTTAATAAAAATTCTCAAGTTTTCATGTATTATGCCTTATTTGAATATTTGAACCTCTTTAAATATAAAAATATGAAATATCTACAAACTAATTTTAATACAAATTCTCAAGTTTCATGTGCTATGCCTTATTTGAATCATTTAAACCTCTTATTTTAATATCCCCTTCCTCCTCAAGAATCCAGAGTCGTGGGGAGCTCAATAGCATAGTCATTGGAGAATCATCATCTGCTTCGTCTTCAGCATCTCAATCAAACAGTGACTTACTTAATCTAGCTCCATTGCACCCAGATGATGCGAATTCCCTTGACCCACCCCTCCACCCCATCGAATGGATGCCCTAAGCCTGGTAGCCTTAGGTTACTACTTCTCAGCCAGTATGGAGTTTAATGCAATTTACGCTGAGGTTCACGATCCTCAAAACAACATCACCGATAGAGTCAGCACTACAAAAAAATAATTACATTGTGACGTAATATTTTGTCACAATAATTTTTTTTTGTCACAATAAAAATATTGATACTAAACGTTTGGTAAATGGTTATATTACAATTGTCACATATGTTTTAGAGTTATTAAAACGTCACACAAGTTGTGACTAATTAATAAGTAACCATTTCGTATAACTATATGCAAACATATCAAAAATTTCACAATTACTTACTAAAATTATTATCCCAAATATGTTATATTTCATTATCGATACCATGTAAAATTTCACTTGCCCGTCACAATTACCAATTAATAACATGTATCAAAATCGTCATTTATTATGAAAAAACTTCAGTCTCAAAACCATAATGTATTTTGTTACTATAATTACGTTATAATGTTTAACTCATGACGACCAACCATTAGTATCAAAATAATTACAATTAGTGACCAAAACCATCACCTCCTATTTTTCTTAATATTATTGTTTTACTAAATTATTGTCACAATGATAGATAAGCTATATGTATTAATAATTTCAAAAAATTATATAATAAAATAAATTATTAATTTATAAATTAAAGTAAACAAAACCAATATGAAAAAGCCAGAGTATTAGGAGAAACAAAGCTAAACCAAACTTAATTAAGTAACAACTCGAGAGAAATTTGTGGAGGCATAGATGTTTCCAAGTGTTTGGAGACATTTCTGGAGGAGTAAATTGTCATCACGACTCTTCTCTAATTGATTTTCAAGTTCTTCAACTTTGTGGGTTAATGTTCTCACTTCTTCAGTAGGTTGTGGAATGAATGATGAATCATTCAAAGATATAAAAATTCCATTTTGCACTGATGAGTCCAAATACACGGCCTTGTTTTCATATTTCAGCAATTAAAAAAACACAAGCGTATGTATAAACATTGATATATATATATATATATATATATATTTCAAACGCAGATAAAAATAGTAAATTTTTAACTCATCAAAAAATATGTAATTATGCATAATTCAACCTATAAATATTATCTTAACATAAATTTATTTTTCTCCTCCGTTAGACTCTCACCATTTGAAAACTCTCTCTTTGAGGAGCGTTCTTGCACATGTTCATCAAATTTTCTGCAATCACTCCATATAAATATAAACAAATATATACGTAGATGACATCACAACAGTTTCTTCAAATCAATTTAACTATGTGGCTAACTATGTGACATCACTTCAAATCCTTTATATATATACAACTATATACATCTATTATATTAGTCAAAACCAATCACTCCACAAGTATATACGGTTATGATGCAGTATTTTAGTAAACAAAGTGCTAAAACATGACAATAGAAAAAGAAACAGAATAAGGATAATTTCAATGAATTGATTGCATAATATAAATCTAATAATTTGATAAAAAGGATTAAAAAGATGGCATCTAACCTTGTGTAACGTGCGCAAACCAAAACTCTGCGTTTTGGTGGTATCGGTCGACACCACTTATTTCTGGTTCGACCAGATTGATTTAATTATCGATTTGGACAGGTTTAGTTTAAAAAAAATTGTTGGACCGAGTTATTAAAGTGAATGGTCGAACAGAAGGGTTTTTAGAGGTTTTCTCTTGTCGCCGTTTATCGTTTTTGAGAGAGAAAGAGGAAAAAGAGAGTTCTTGAGCTTTTGAGAGAGAATGGTGAGATTCCTTGCTGTTTCTTGGGAGATCCAAGGCTAGGAAGGAGCTAGAGGCTTGTTAGGAGGGTGGGATCTGTTGCTGTGGTTTAGAAACTACCTGCAAAGAGGTGAGTGCATGACCATGGCTAATCTAAGCCCTTAATTTCCTTGTTCTTGCTTGTTTGTTGTTGTTTTGTGTGTTTTCTTGCTGGGGATTGGTTGATACAGGTTCCTAATGATGATTTCGGCTTGGGTTTTGAGTATTGGACGATTTGGAAGAGATTGGGAAGCGAGATCCGAGTCTCGGCTTCGAGCGGATCGCAGTTGCAGGTGGAGTGTTGATCGACAGCACTTGGTGTCGGTCGACACCAGCAAGATGGCATCGATCAACACTGTGGGGTAGTGTCGGTCGACACCAATGCCAATGTCGGTCGACACCTCCCTTCCAGCGAGACGATGTTCGTTTCCCTGGTTTGTGGGTTTTGTTTGTTGATTGTTTGGAACATTGGAATCATTGTTGATTGTGTGTATAGCCCAGTTAATGGGAGGATTGCCTAACTGAGTATTTATCAAATACTAATGCATCTCAATTTGTGTTTGTGGTGCAGGTAAAGGCAAAGTGTGATCGTGGAATCAAGTCGATGAAGAGGAGGACGTTCTAGGGTCTCGCTTGGTTGTTGTCTGGCTTTTGTTAGATTGCTAAAGTTGAGTCCTAGAATGTTGTTTAGGATTGCTGGTTTTCTGGTTTATATTGATTGGATCTTTAGTTTATGGTTTTGAAATTATTATGGATAAATTGGTATTGTTATTGGTTTGTTGGTTATTTATTGGTATTTGTCTTTCCGCTGTTGTTTGTGATTGTGGTTAGGTGGCTAGTGGGTATGGGACCACTAGTTGTAGTTTACTTATTATCATTATTATATTATTATTATTTATTAATTAAAAAAACAGGTTAGGTCGTTTCACCTTGCATCAGTGAGAACGAGAGAAACAAAGAGTAATAGAGTTTTTAATTAGGTTACGTTTTTAAGATGAGAACACATTTTCATATATATAATTAAATATCAAAATCTGGGATACATTTTCATATATATAATTATATATCAAAATTTCTCTTTTAGTTATTTTTCTATGTATTGTAGAAACAGAAATGTCTTTTCACTTGTCTATATTAACATTTTTGAAGTACATTTTATGTTATACCTTTTAAGTTTTGCTTATTCAAATTTTTATTTATAACATTAACCCCTAAAAAAATTTCATAAATAACATTGCAGAGAAACTTAAATACTAAACTTTCTTTAATTGACCAACATTTGTTACATTTATTGCCATAAAATCTTAACAATATCTATACATTCTGATTTTTCCAAAATTAGCTCTAACTATTAAAGTTTTAATCCCATAAAATCACCAAAACTATCTTTAGAGATTTTCGCTTTACATATTTTGATTGTAAAATGTAGATTTAGTCATCTACATTACTTAGGGGTTGATTCTTCAGATTATAATAAATAAAACTAAATAATTATCCTGTGGTGTTTCTATAAATTGAAGTACATTAGGTGTCCTTTAAGTTATACTTATTTACAAAATTAATCCTTAAATAATTGCACATACAATCAGAATCAATTAGATTCCTAAAATGTCTCTACAATTTGGTTTATAATTTCCTAAAACAATTTATATATTAAGAAATTTATTACACTTAATAACATATGCCAAAAATATCTATACAATATTTTCTTCTTTTAAGAACTCTTATATTCAGTAATAACTAAATTGTTTCATATGAACAATTAAAACTTTAATGGTTATTAATATGCTGATAAAAGATGCAAAAATAATTATTTCATGGGTTAAATCTAATAAATTTGAGTATTTATATAAATTAATATGCTGTATACTGCAAAATAACTTTTATAGATATAATTCTTTCACGGGTTAAATCTAAATAACTTTAAACTTACGGATTAAATGTAAAAACACTAAAATTTTAAAAATATAATAATGTAAGAATAATTAAAACAGTAAAAATTTCTATTTTTATAACCATAAGAAATTTGATACGGTACAAACGTAACATTAGTATAAATAAAACTAAATAATTTTCGCGTGTCTGCGGTATACAACTGATCAAATTTTATAATTAACAATTAAAATACAATAATACAATCTTAAACACTAAACAAAAGAAGCAAAATTAACAAATAAATATAATTTTTAAAATCTAATTTTTGTTTTTGTTGTAAAAATATTGTCCTGCGGTGTATCGTGGGTTAAAATTTAGTTTAATAGTATTATTTGGAACTTTTATTAAAGAATACTTTCATCTGTAATTCTTGTTTGTTTGTTTGTTTGGTTGGTGGTGAATAATAGATTGCCCAGGTCCTCAATCGGAAACTGCTGGAAAGTCAGATTCTTTTGCAGGTTGCCCTAATCAGGAAGCTTGTGCCACTGTTCTGTTTTTGAGTCATAGTTAGGATTCATGTCAGAAGTTGCTCTTTTGTTGTTTAAATTTCTTGTTTTGATGATTCTTCTAGTTTCTCCGTTGCCAACTTGAGATGGGTTTTGTGTCGAATGGGTTTGTATGAACTTGTATCTTCTTACATCATTTATGCTTGATTGCTTCAGGATCTGTTTGTTATTTGGAAGGTTTATAATAGATTTGTGTACAGGATTTGGAACTGTAGAATAGCTCTGTTTGAAGGTACATAGGAGCGGACATGGTTAAGGAGGCAAGACTGCAAACTCTAATAGCAGACTTCGATCGTTTGAGGATGAAAGACACCGAGAAGATTGATGAGTTTGTTGAAAAAATTTAAGCAATCTCGACGAAGTTAGCTGCTTTGGGTAAAGAGTTAGATGAACCAATGATGGTCAAGAAGTTTGTGTCGAGTCTTCCTCAAAATAAGTTCATTCACATAGTAGCTTCTCTCGAGCAAGTACTTGATTTGAACAAAACCAGCTTCGAGAACATTGTAGCTCGTCTAAAAGCATACGAAGAGAGAATTGGAGAAGAGGAGGTAGATCAAGACGATGACAAAGGCAAGCTCATGTTTGCCAATTCAAACACCTCTGTCAATTCAAACTTGTTTGGGAGCTACAGAGGAAGGGGACGAGGAGGTCGTTCTTCCAGAGGAAGAGGACGTGGCAATTTTGGATTTCAACAGAGGGACAAAGAAACTGATCTATCTCACATTACTTGCTTGGGTCATTATGCCTCGGACTGCCCTAATAGACTACTCAAAATTCAAGAAGCAGTAGAGAAAAAGGATGAAGATACTCATACAGCTAATGAGTTAATGATGAATGAAGTAGTATACCTCCAGGAAGATAGAGTAAAGCCGAGCAGTTTTGAAACCAGTATGGATGTCGATAAGATATAGAATCTCGACAATGGAGCGAGTAACCACATGAGTGGAAATATAATTTTTTTCTATGAGCTTAGTGAGGATGTTATGGGAAAAGTTCGTTTTGGAGATGATTCGCGTGTTGACATCAAGGGAAGGGGATCCATAAGATTTCTGCTTGCAAATGGTGAGAAGAAGTCTCTGCACAACATCTACTACATACCAGATTTGAAGAGTAATATCGTGAGTCTAGGACAAGCTACTAAGGCAAGATGTGAGGTTCGAATGATAGAAGACAAATTGATGTTGTTTGATCGAGCTGGTAAACTGATTGTGAGAACATCAAGGTCCAAAAATTGTCTATATAAAGTGGTGATGAAGGTTGAAAGTGTCGAGTGTCTGCAATTGGTATCAACAAACGAGTCAACTACATGGCACGCACGAATATGTCATATCAACACGGACACAATGAGGCTGATGATAAATAGAGATTTGGTAACTGGCATACCAAACATCAAGGTGAAGAGACATACATGTATGTCACTTTTTCTCGGTAAGCAAGCAAGGGATCCATTCCCAAGAGCGACCATGTACAGAGCTACACAATCTCTGGAACTTAAACACGGTGACCTCTGTGGACCTATTACACCCGCGACACCGGCTTTAAAAAGGTATATTTTTGTGATCATAGATGATTTCTCTCGTTATATGTGGACAGTTCTACTAAAAGAGAAGAGTGAAGCACTTGACAAGTTCAAGAAATTTAAGACACTTGTTGAACAAGAGACAAAGTATTCGATCAAGACATTTAGAAATGATAGAGGTGGGGAGTTAACCTCAGCCGAATTCCATTCTTACTGTGAAAGAAACGGAATCATGAGACAGTTGACAGCTCCATACTCTCCACAAGAAAACAGAGTTGTTGAGAGAAAAAACAGAACACTTTTGGAGATGTCAAGAAGTATCCTGAAGCATATGGATTTGCCAAACTATTTGTAGGGTGAAGCCATAAGACATTGTACATACTTGCTCAACAAGATCACGACTAGGTCATTGGCTGATAAGACCCCATACGAGATGCAGAAAGGAGTGAAACCAAACTTAAGGACATTCGGTTGCATTGTCTTTGCAAGAACAGAAGTTGTGGGAAGAAAGAAATTGGATGACAGATCAAGGATTTTGGTGCACTTGGGAACTGAACCCGGCTTGAAATCGGGACGTACGTTTTGATGAAAACAAAGAATGGAACTGGAAAATGATCAAAACAGAGGAACCAGGGAATTCTGTAGGTTTATCGATCAATATTGGTGATTTTGTGAATAGAGGAGTTCGTTTGATAGAACAAGCAGGCGAAGAACAAGATAATGGTGATGAAGTTCAGACAGCTGCAGAGACTGAGTCAGAACCCGATCTTGACGAAGACAAAAATGGTACCGAGTCATGTGATGAAGATAACAGTGAGCCGCATCAGTCATTCTTGGGAAGACCTGCAAGACTTAAGACAAAACCGAAGTATTTGTCTGATTATGTCACTCATGATGAAGACCTTGATCGTCTTCTGCTGTCTATTAATGAAGAGCCCTGGGATTTCAATGAAGCTTCTAGTTCAAAAGTATGGATAAAAGCGTGTAAAGGTGTACTTGCCTCAATCGAGAAGAACAAAACCTGGAATATGGTTGAGCCACCGTCTGGAATTAAAACGATTGGACTCAAATGGGTGTTCAAGATAAAGAAAAATTCAGATGGAAGCATAAACAAGCACAAAGCAAGATTAGTGGCAAAAGGGTATGTTCAAAAGTATATAATTGATTATGATGAAGTGTTTGCACCTGTGGCTCGTATGGAAACAATCAGATTCATCATTAGCCACTCGACTTCATACGGGTGGGAGATACACCACTTAGATGTGAAGACTGCATTTTTGTATGGAGATCTGAAGGAGGAAGTGTTTGTGAATCAACCAGAAAGGTTTGTTGTCAAGGGAAGTGAAAGAAAGGTTTACAAACTTTACAAAGCTCTTGATGGCTTAAAAAAAGAACCTAGAGCATGGAATGCCAAGCTGAACATGACTCTCAGAGGAATGGGTTTTCAGAGATGTTCTAAGGAACCATCTTTGTACTACACTAAGAAAGGGGAGGAGCTTCTCATTGTGGCAGTGTATGTGGATCTGCTTGTTACTGGTTCTTCCATATCATCGATATTTGAGTTTAAAAGGATGATGGCGGAAAAATTCGAGATGAGTGATCTTGGACTGCTTACATATTACCTTGGAATTGAAGTGAAGCAACTCGGAGAAGGCATTATACTAAAACAAGAAAGATATGCGCTTAGGATACTGGAAGAAACTGGAATGAGTGAATGCAACCCCACTCATATACCAATGGACATGAATTTGAAGCTGTCAAAATCGCAAGGAGAGAGAAGTATTGAAGGACGGAAGTATCACAGAAGCATAGGATGCCTCCGATACTTGATACATGCGCGACCAGACCATGCGTATAGTATTGGTGTCTTGAGAAAATATATGCAGGAACCTAAGGAATCGCATGGAGCAAGCTTGAAACAGGTTCTCAGATATCTTCGGGAACATTCTCTTTTGGCTTTTACTACAAACGCCAAATAAGGTACGTCTTGTGGGATACAGTGATAGTTCTTACAATGTAGATGTGGATGATGGCAAAAGTACCCCGGGACACTTGTTTTATCTCGGCGATTCACCAATTACTTGGTGTTCACAAAAGCAAGAGATTGTAGCCTTGTCATCCTATGAGGCTGAATTTATGGAGGCTACTGCAACAGCCAAAAAAGCTATATGGCTTCAAGAGATTTTTGACGAGGTAACCAGACGAAAGAGTGGTAAAGTGATATCCGGATCGACAACAAGTCAACGATTGCGCTCACTAATAATCATGTGTTTCATGGCCATAGCAAACACAGACACACTCATTTCCACTTCATACGAGAGTTTGTTAAAAAAGAACAGGTGAGTGTTGAGCATGTCCCTGGGAGTGAACAGAGAGCAGATATTTTGACCAAGTCCCTAGGAAGAGTGAGGTTTAAGGAAATGAGAGCTTTTATGGAAGTTTATGATGTGAGTGAAGATGATTCCAAGCTTAAAGAGGAGAATGTTGTTGTAAGCTTGGAATAACTTAAGGATAAGGCCTAGTATATTTAGGAGTAATCTAAATATACATGTGATAAGGTCAAGTATGTTTTAGGAGAATCTAAAATATACATGTTTGAGGTTATCCAATTGGGTTTTGGTTCTGGGGGTTTTTATATAAGGAGGTCCTAGTTTGTGGCACAACTTATGAGTTAAGGTTTTTGATTATATTTTCTTAAGAGTTTAATAAGAGAGATATTCTTGTTAAGCATCTTTGTTTCTACAAAAACGTCATTCAACACTTCCTGCGGGATTGGTAGCCTTCCACCATTAGTGCCTACTACCTTCTTCACCTGCGACCCATATATGTATTAGGAGAAGCTCTCGACGGCCTCCATTTCTCTTCAACATCCACCATTGTAGCAACTCCATTCGAGCCCTAGAATCGCCTTCAATCACCATCTTTAAGCAATTAAGCACCAATGTTTAGGATTTATGCGTTTATGATAGTGTCAGATCGTACTACTGATCAAAAGGTTACTGCTTCTGATAATTATAGGCTCTAAGTGTTACATTATTTATAGTTTAATATTTAACATATTTCTTGAAACTAAGAAAAACCCAAATAATTTTTTTTATTGAAAAAGAAAATAAGATTCTTTTAATATTTTTTTACTCTTTCTATTTCTTCGAGTTTCTCACGTGGTTTTAACATTAACTCCATTTCTTCTTTGTTGAACATAGATTTTCAATCAGCTAGAACAAGCAAAATCCAACAAATTTTTCCGACGACTCTCTCATATGGGGAAGAGCGAGATTCATCATAGAATTTAAGCCATTGGGATTCTCATGTGGATGTAGTGTCCATGAAACAGTCAAAGTCACTCGAATCATGTAGCCTCGATGTCATTCTTTGAATAAAAAAAAAATAGATTCCCAAAAATATTCAAAATCCAAGATTTCCAATACCACAAAATTTTAGATTAGGTATGGTCATTTAGCTAGGAACCATTCAAAGACTTTTGGAAGATCTTTTGAATACAAGCTGGTTCTAACATTTTTGAAGTTTTTCTAAAGAAAACTATCTTTGTCATCAAATTGTGGTATTATAATAAATAAAACGTAAAACTGTTGTTGTTGAGAATGCTTCATTTTTAAATGAAGCTACTTATATATTATCTTAATATGCAGGTCAAAACACTTTTAGCGTCGAAAATGAGTCGCATATGAACAGTAACAATACAACACTAAGTAATTCTTTTTCCATATCTTTTAAAGTTTTAATTACCAACAGAAAAAAAAAAAAAAAAAAAAAAAAAAA
>NC_025694.1:23467693-23480442 GCF_000633955.1 Camelina sativa | reverse complement strand
CCGTTGACTTAGACACGACGACCTCACTCATGCGATTCGTACTATCTAGTACTTTGGTATTAAAAAAAAAAAAAAAAAAAAAAAAAAAAAAAAAAAAGTAATTATGTTTCCACAACTCTCAAGGTGTATATGGATTATCATATAGATATAACACATTTAAAAAACTAATGGGTACAAACTATATATAATCATTGCATTTCTTAATCGTAGGAGAGTATAATTTGGACCACTGTATTGATGCAATTTTGCTCACAATATACATCCAAGAGTGCAAAACGGATGATCCAATCAACGAAACCCAAATTATTCGAGTTTTATTTATGGCACAAAAAATTCTAACTAATTTGATTCTTAGATTACTTTTCTTTTAATTTGAATCTTAATGAGATGGAAAGAACCTGTGGAAAAGACAAGTCAGAACTCAACCTTGTTCAGAGTGATTTCTACTTCCCTTATTTCTTTATTCTATTTTTTACGTAATTTATTCAGTTAGGATCTTATATTATCTTTTTTGTATAAGAGTACAAGTAAAGGATATACGAGGTGTGATTTTTTTTCCCTGTAATATGTTATTTTTATGCTGATGTTTAGTATTAGTCATAGACGTTCGGGTATTCGGTTCGGTTCTGAATATATTCATTAAGTTCTGGTTATTATGGATATAGGAGTTTAGGATCCATTCATTAATTTACTATTTCGGTTCAAGTTCGGTTTGGTTTCAGTTATTTTCGGTTTGGTTCTTGGTATTCGAAACAGTGTAATATATTTTTAAAAAAAAATACTATTTAAATAAAATTTGATTATAATTTAATAAATATATCTAAAAACTTCTAGATATTTGGTTTATTTGAAATATTTTGGTATTTTGGTCTACATATATAAGATTTTTTAGTTTAAGTTTTATTACCTTATATAAATTAAAAGGTATTGTAATATCAAAACTTTGACGTGGTGCAGTGGCTATAACACATGATCAAATTTATAGAGGTCTCAAGTTTGATTCTCAGCTATTACATATTTTAATATGAGTTCGGTTTGGTTTGGATAACCGAATGGATATCGGTTCGGTTAATAACCGATATCCATAGATAACTGAAACACTATCCAATCGGTTATTGCCCACTAGCCGAATCCAAACCAGAACCAAAATTTTTGTTCGGTTTCGGTTTGGTCCATTCGGTTCGGTTTATTTGCCCAGCACAATTTAGTATAGTGTATATTGGACGGGTTTAAATGTTATTATTATGTTGACAAGTTTATCGGATTATTATTTATTTTGTTTGTATGTTCTTTTTTCATCCATTTTGCAATTTCGTCGGTTGCTATTAGAAGATTCACAAGAAGCTCAAAAAGAGAATCTGATGAGAACTCTATTAGTCCATGTAACTAAAATTTTAGCAAGTGGAAATTCATATAAATTTTTGTTTACAACAGAAATGTAAGGTAACCTTAAGAGTAGTTTTCTTGAATCATGAATCATTGCCTACTTGGTGACAACTAAAATCACTCTCCTTTTTGGACCTTATGGCACAATAAAATTCTTAATGAGCGTATCTAATTTGATTCTTAGATTACTTTTATCTTAATGAAGTTTCAATCTTTTTAATTTTGATTTTACTTTCATGGTATCATCATAATTTTGTTTCCAAATATATCTATTGGATCTGTTCTAAACGACAGGGATTTTCAGAATATTTAAAGAATTAGCAAGACTTCGAAAATATATCGTGTCTCCAACTTTCTATGCCGAATTACTCTTCCTACTATTTTGTGAAAATTACTCTTTTCTATTTCCGAATTACTCTTCGAAAATAGTAACTAATTTTTTTTTTACTTTCTCCTCATTACATTGTTTAGTCCCGTTGTGGATCGAAACCATTAAACCGATCCACTTAAGCGCTCCAAGTTGGGATGGACTGTTATAATTTAGTTACCTGGGCTTTATAAGAGATATCTGTATAGAGTTTTTTTTTTTCTTCTACAATTTGATCAATCTCGATATATTTCAACATATTACAAAGTAAACTAACAAAGTATGTTTCTATAGAAGATGAATCTTGTATTATACAGAAGACTTTACACATCTATATATACTTGTACATAGAATACCCTAGAATACAACTATAAACAGAATGTTCTATAAATGACATGGTACGGGAATGATACGAAAATATTGAGCTATTGAATAGTGTATCATTGCGTATCTCTTACACGCCTCCTCAAGATGAAGGGGCTGGAAGCACTCCAATCTTGTTGCGCAGATGAAGAAAGTGTGTTCGGGGAAGCGGTTTTGTTAGTGCATCAGCTAACTGATCTTTTGTGTGCACATGAGGAACGCGAAGAAGACCTTGCTGAATTTGCCCACGTACAAAATGATAGTCAAGCGCAATGTACTTCATTCTGGAGTGAAAAACATGGTTCGCAGAAAGGAAAGTAGCTCCCACATTATTGCAGTATATAATTGGCACAACGCGAAGAGGTATCCCAAGCTCCGTTAACAGGTTTCTTATCCAGCGAAGTTCGGTGGAGGTGTTGGCAACTGCGCGGTATTCAGCTTCGGTGGAGGAGCAAGCAACACTCTTCTGCTTCTTTGCAGTCCATGAAACCGGATTTGTACCCAAATAAACAATGTATGCATTGGTGGAGATATAGTCATGAGTGTCACCTGCCCAATCGGCATCAGAGAATGTTTATGCATTGGTGGAGAGTATGATTATTTTTGGCCGAGAAGAAGATCCCATGAGTGGTTTTCCCGGCGAGGTAACATAAGATGTGTTTGGCCGCTTGCCAGTGTTCCTGAGTAGGGCGATGCATGAACTGAGACAAACGATTCACCGCAAAACTGATATCAGGGCGAGTGAAACTGATATATTGTAAGCTTCCAACGAGTTGACGATACTCCTTTCCATCTGGAAGAGCAATGCCTGATTGAAGAGTGAGTTTGGGAGAGGACGCCATCGGCGTAGCAACAGGCTTCGCATTGAGCATATTGTGGCGATGAAGGAGGTCAAGGACGTACTTGCGTTGGGAGAGATGGAGACCTTTATATGTGCGATGAGCTTCGATCTCCAAGAAGTAGTTGAGGTCCTCTGGATCCTTGACGGAGAAACGGTCAGCCAAGAGCTGTAGGATATTTGAAATGCTTGATTTATCATTGCCTGTAACAAGTATATCATCAACATATACTAGGAGATAGATATAAGTTGCTCCACGACGCAAGATAAAGAGAGAGGTATCAGCAAGAGAGTTGATGAACCTGAGACTGAGGAGACACGATTTTAATTCAGTATACCAGGCACAGGGAGCTTGTTGCAATCCATATATGGCTTTTCGGAGACGATATACATACGACGGATGATCATAGTCAACAAACCCCGGTGGTTGCTCCATGTACACCTCCTCGTTTAGGTTTCCTTGAAGGAACGCATTGTTAACATCTAACTGAATAATAGGCCAAGAGCGGCTTACGGTAACATCAAGAACCAAGCAGAGGGTAGTAGCTTTGATCACCGGACTAAAAGTCTCGGTGTAGTCACGACCATATTCTTGGTTGTAGCCTTTAGCGACAAGCCTTGCTTTACACCTGCCAAGAGTGCCGTTAGGCAACAATTTTTGTTTGTAAACCCATTTACAGCCAACAATGTTATGATTCGGTGGTCGAGGAACGAGGTCCATTGTTCGATTCCGCGCAAAGGCATCAATCTCACCCGACATCGCATCACGCCAGACCTTATCCTTCATAGCTTGGTTCACAGTTAAAGGTTCGGTCGGGATGTTGGGAGATAAGGCGGCGGAGAGGTTTAGTTTCTGGTTAGGTTTAACAATATTGTTCTTGCGACGGGTTTGCATGGGGTGGATATTTTCAACGGGAGGTTGTGGAGGTGGTGGAGGTTGGAGAGGGACATTGGGAGGGTGAGAGGAATTTTCGGAGGAAGAAGGAGAAGGTTGTGGTGAAGACGAAGGTTGTGGTGTAGGAGAATGGACAAACGGGCTTGGTGATGGAGAGGTTAATGGGCTTTGATCAGTATGGACCGGAGAATGGGTTGGGTTTATCATAGGAGATGTTGGGTTTGTGGTAGGTGGACTAGTGGATCGAGAAGGAGAAAAGGAAACATCTGACATCGGATCTGCAATGTTAGGATTCGGGGAAGAATCACTTACCGGTGTTTGTGAAGAAGTCTCCGGCGACGTAGTCTGGTGAGAATCTGAGCACGAGTGTCCAGGATACTCCGGCGACGGCAAGGTGAGTGGCGACGGCAGGATAGGTGGTGATGTGGAGGAGAGAATTGTAATAGACGGGTGAAAGGACTGCAAGGATGGTGGAGTAGAGTTGGAGGATGATGGTGTGGTGGTAGTCGAACGAAGAGCGGAGAAAGGGAAGGTTGTTTCGTCAAACTTGACATGGCGGGAGACGTATACATGGCCTGTGCTCGGTTGGAGACAGAGGTATGCACTTTGAGTGAGGGAGTATCCCAAGAAAACACACGGAGTCGATCTTTGTTCAAGCTTGTGAGCGGCATAAGGACGCAACCAAGGAAAGCAGAGACAACCAAAGATTCGAAGTTTAGAGTAGTTGGGCTGAGTGCGGAAGAGCTTGAGGAAGGGAAACTCCATGTCAATGACCGGTGTTGGTAAACGATTGATGAGATATGCGGCGATGGCAAAGGCATACGTCCAGTATGTGGTAGGAAGACCACCTTTTGTGAGAAGCGACAGGCCAGTTTCAACAATGTGTCTGTGTTTGCGTTCGGAGATACCATTATGCTCCGGCGTGTGAGGCGGTGAAGCGAAGTGTGATATTCCAGTGGTGGAGAGGAAGGACTTAAGAGCAATGAACTCACCGCCATTATCCGAGAATAAGGTACCAATTCGAGTGTTGAATTTGTTTTCCACAAGGGCTTTAAAGGTAACAAAGGTGTCATGGACTTGAGATTTTGCTTTTAGAGGATATAGCCAAGTGTAGCGAGAATAATGATCAACAAGGATTAGGTAGTATTTGTAGTTGTCAACAGATAGAACTGGGGATGTCCAGACATCTGTAAAAATATATTCAAGAGGACAGGTGGAGGTGATGGACGTTTGTGAAAAAGGTAGCTTATGGCTTTTATTAATAGAACAATCAGAACAAAACAAAGTTTGAGAAGGAGATTTAGAATAAGGAAGAGAGTATTTTGATAGTAGAGTTTTGAGGATAGGAGAATTAGGGTGGCCTAAGCGATGATGCCAGTTCACCAAGGTTGGTGTTGATGACGATGAAGCAAAGAAGGCAGAGACAGTAGACGCCGACCACTCATAAACCTCTTCTTTAGGTCGGCCTTGGAGTAACGGGACACCCGAGCTCAGATCTTTCACCTGAAAGGCAGCAGAAGCAAATTCAACAGACACTTTGTTATCATTGCATAAACGATAAAAGGTTTTTATGAATATTAGGGACACATAGGACATGATTAAGATTGAGGTGACGAGAAGAAGAGGGTAGAGATAGTGAACCAGTATGAGTGATAGGGAGAGCGGAACCATCACCAATAAGAACAGAGTCAGCACCGTGATATGGGCGAGACGAGGTGAGATTGTGAAGGTCACTAGTCATGTGATGAGTAGCTCCACTGTCCAAAAGCCACGAGTTTGGAGAAGGCGGAGCAGTGAGAGCGAGATTAGCACTCGGCGGCCATGGACGGATAGGTGTTGGGAGCAGACCACCTTGGGGAGAGCCGTGAGATTGGTAGAGTTGGGAACAACGTTTTGCGCTGTGACCAAAGACACCACACAACTGACACTTGCCTTGATAGCCGCAAGTGTCTTGACGCTGAGAGTTGGAGGTATGGTTGGGCCTATTGTTCCATTGTTGTTGTGGGCGCTGAGTGTGTCGTTGTTGACGACGACGAGACATAGCAACGTTAGCAGAGACAGGAGTAGAGGAAGGCACCACAAGAGCAGCGGTTAACAATTGAGCCTCTTTGTTGAGAAGCTTTTCATTGACTTCGCTGAGTTTAGGAGACACTTCACGTCCTTCAACTTAATCAGCAACGGATTTGTAGTCGTCCGGAAGACCACGAAGGACAGCTTCAATTTGCTCATCAAGGTCGAGAGGCTTACCAAGAAGTGCAAGCTTGTCGAAGCGAGTTGTTAACCCTTGCATATACTCGTCGATGGTCTTGTCAGCTTTGGAGAATTGTTGTAGTTGAAGACGCAGCTGCTGAATATGACCTTTGCTTGGTTTGGCGAAGATGTCTGCAACAGTACGCCATATCTCCGCAGCAGATTTGGTGGTGGTGACAAGAGGTTGAACGGAGGGAGAGAGAGTTCCGAGAAGACCATTGTAGATCAGTTTATCTTGACGGTGCCAATTGGTGTAGTCAGGATTGGGAGAGGTGAAACCAGCAGAGACCACCGTCTGAGCAGGAGGAAGAATAGATCCATCGACATAGCCTGCTAGATCGTAACCATCGAGCAGAGAGTGGACTTGGAGACTCCAAGTGATGTAGTTGAGAGAAGTGAGCTTGATAACATTACGTATATTGATGTTAAGGTAGGATTGAGTGGTATCAATTACCTCAGCAGTATTAGCCATGGAGAAAAGAAAAGTAGAAAGACAAAACATAGAAGAAGAGAAAAAAGACATAGCAGAAGACGAAGACGGAGAAGAAAGGAGGCGGAAAAAAAATTTAGATCTTAAACTGCTCTGATACCATATAGAAGATGAATCTTGTATTATACAGAAGACTTTACACAGCTATATATATACTTGTACATAGAATACCCTAGAATACAACTATAAACAGAATGTTCTATAAATGACATGATACGGGAATGATACGAGAATATTGAGCTATTGAATAGTGTATCATTGCGTATCTCTTACAGTTTCAAACCAAAAAGAAAAACTGTATAAGGGAACCCAATAGAAAGAAGAAAGAGCATATTAATAAGTTAACGCGTTCACGTAATTAAAATGACCATAACTAGTAGAATGGTTTTGACTATCACGTGAGTAGAGCTGTCAAACGGGCATGCCCGCATCCGCCTGGACAGACCCGCCATTTTCCGCTTCTTCCTTTAGACCGCAGTGGGTCGCCCGCTTTACCCGCGGACAGATAAAACAGTGTCCAAACCCGTCCCGCAAAGATCATCAGGTATGCGGACCAGCCCGCGGGTCTGTAAAGTTTACCAAAAACCTGCAGTTTACCAAAAACCTGCAGTTTTCATATAAAATCTGAAGCTATGATTAGACAAACTTAAGGAGAAGGGTCATTGCATCGAATAATTGAAAACACTGAGTGTTTTAAACATGATTTGATTCATGGCAAAAACCTGCAGTTTTTTTTTTTTTAAAACAGAACCTGCAGTTTTTATAAGAACTGGAACCTGTAGAGTGCAGTTGTATAGAACATTAGAACCTAAACTTGCAGTTTTATAAAACCATAACCTGCAGTTTTGTAAAACCAAAGCTGAACTTAAAACTCAAACACTTAAAATCTGAAACATTCAAAATCTGAAGTCAAAGACTTAAAAGTCTGAAACAAAACTAAAACTCAATGTCACATTTTTAATTCAAACTAAAATCTAGAAACTGAAGTACTAAACTGAAACCTAAAAATAATTTGAAACTGGAACTCAAGATGTTTCTTCATCATCAACAATCGATTGGATTGAAGGTAGTGCTTCATCTTCACCAATTAATCCTTTCTCCTCCTCTACAGATTTCAAAAAAAAAACAAGTTAATCGATTCGAAAGAAGGTCATGTCTAAGATTGTGAAATTGAAAACTTATGAAACACATTTGCTTACCATTTTCATATGCTTCAAAACCTTTTAACAAATTGCGACTGCATATTAATGCTTGAACATTTTTTGGGAGAAGACAACTTCTATACTTGTTCAAAACTCTAGCTCCAATGCTAAAGGATGATTCAGAGGCTATTATTGTGATAGGAATACTAAGAAGATCACAAACCATGGAAGCCAATTCTCCATAGCGCTGAGAATTATCTTTCCAATACTTAAGAATATTTAAACTCTCAAAATTCTTCATGCCTATTGTTGGTTCATCAAGATACATTTGTAAGGATGTCTTTCCACTAGCAACAACAGTCTCTTTTCGAAAGGCTAAGAAATCCTGCATAAGAAACAGTAAGAATTAAGAAACTGAAACTTTAAAACCAAAACTGCTATTTTTTTTAAACCAGAATCTTAAACATAACAACCAACGAACTAAAAACCTGCAGGTTTTAAAAATCCAGAACCTGCAATTTTTGAAAAACTAGAAACTAAAACATAACAAATTAACAACCAGAACCTGAAACTTTAAAACCAAGAAAAAACAGAACCTGAAACTAGTCAAACAGAGACTTTAAGAGTGCTTACATTGTAATTGCTGAAGTTTCCTCATTGTCCTTCATTGTCATCTCTGTGGTGATCTGTTTCACGTGTTTCTGGAGATTGTGATGCAAAAACTGACTTGTTCTCATATGATTCAAACAAAGTAGTTAGTATACTTTTCAAGTGTTCAATCTTCTGTTGACAAGAACTTTTATCAAGTTTACCAAAACAGAAGTTTGCAAGTGTTCTTGGATCAAGCATTGTAGCCATTGCAAATAAATCACTTACTTCTTCCCAGTACTTATCAAACTTCTCCTTCATGGGTACAATCATGATTCTAATAACTTCATCTTCACTAAACTCATTCACTGTCAACCAGTTATTGATCTTCCAAACTTGCATGAAGTACAAGTTGGAAGTTGGATATGTGGAACCTGAAATAAGAGTAGTAACCTGATCAAACGGCTCCAACAAATCACACAAACTATTGAGTCGTTTCCATTCATCTTCTGTAGGAAAAAACTTATAGTCTTTCCCATCAATAACTTTGAGATTAGCAAATGCAGCTCTATACTTGAGAGCCCTATCAAGCATCTTGTATGTTGAGTTCCATCTTGTTTTCACATCCAACAGCAAACCAGCCTGATGCTTTATACCAACAGATTCCACACATTTTGCAAACAGTATCTCCCGGTGTTCTGATTTTTTAACATACTTGATACTCTTTCTGATTTTTACCAACGAACTACTAATCACTGCCAGACCATCTTGAACAATGAGATTAAGAACATGTGCTGCACATCTCACATGAAAATGCTCTCCTCCACACAACAAATCGTTTCGTAACACAAGCTGATTTTTCACCATCTCTTGCATTGTATCGTTGTTAGTAGCATTGTCTAAAGTAAGTGAGAACACTTTTTTTTCAATCCCCTATTCCTTCAGTTTCTCAAGAAATTCCATAGCTAAGTGTGTACCTTTATGTGGAGGCGGTGCAACACAAAATGCTAGAATTTTGTTGTTCAGCTTCCAATTCTTGTCAATGTAGTGTGCTGTTAGACACATGTATCCCTCTTGAATGATTGTAGTCCATAAATCAGAAGTGAGACTGATCCTTCCAGGGAGATTAGCTAATTCTCGATTTAAATTATCTGCTTCATTTTCATAAAACTTGTAAACATCGGCTGCTGCTGTGTTTCGGCTGATAAATTTCACATCAGCATTCAAATACTTCCAAATTGATCTTACTCTCTCATACTTCCAAATTTATCATACTCTCTCATACTCAACATAAGCAAATGGGAGATCATGCTGAATTATACATTTAGCTATCATTTCACGAAAAAACCATATGATCTATCTTCCTAGCTTGCAACTTTGCTTCTGAATTAATCATCATTTGACTAATATCACCATTTCTAGGCTTAAGCTTACACACTTGCAAATGACGTCTGTATGAATTTGTACCATTTTTGTGTGGATTATAACAATGCTTGCACAATGCTCTTTCTTCAATTTTTCCCTTGTGATCCTTCTTAGTAATCACCGTAAAGTCAGCCCACACATCTGAATATTTCCTTCTTTTTTTCTTTTGTTGTGAATTTCCTTTGTCACCATCATCACCATCGTCATCATCATCAGAGTTCTCAATGGATGACCTTTTACTAGGTTTAGACGTTTCAGCTCCATCAGTCTGATTTCTCTTCCTCTGTGCTGGTGACTTTCCTTTGACACCATCATCATCGTCGTTGATCTCTGTTCCACTTTCGCTTTCAGCATTTGCAGAATCAACAATTCTCTCAGATTCCAAATCTAACGATCTACGATTGCAAGAATCACATGAATCCTAAAACAAACACACAAACTATTACTTTTAATTTTTAGCTTAAATCATGTAGACACTATCTTAGTAAATAGTAAGAAGTAACTTACCATTGCAAATTTCTGGTTTTGGTTGAATGTGGATCTTTGTGGTGAAGTTGTGAACTTGTGATAATTGATAAATGATTTGAGCAGTGAAGGATGATGAATGATATGAGATCTGAGTTGTGATTTGTGAAACTAGGAATACTCTGTTTTGACTTTCGACACAATTTAAAAGTTCAACGAGGTAGGGTTTTTAGTTTTCCGCCAACCCGCCACAGAAAAATCCGTTAAACCCATGTTCCGCATGGACCAGACCCGCACTGTTCCATTTGTTTGGACAAAACTTACTGTGTTTAACTCCGCTCCGCAGTAGTACTAATCAGGCCACGCCCGCGGGCTCTAAGCCCATTTGACAGCTCTACACGTGAGGAAGAACCCCATATTTCTTCCATAGGTGAACATAATTAATATATTAGCATTATTTCACTCATTATCTGTTCTATAATTATAGCCTCAGAAAAAAAGTAGTAGTCACTTTCAACTTAAACTATATATTTTTTTTTGTCAACATTTCAACTTTAACTATATATTCGGACTCAAAGAAAAAAAAAACAAATACGTTCTAGGGTTTTATTGTTTTAATAGTTTTTGCTCCATCTCTTTTGTTCATATGTAGATAATTGAATTCTATTGGAGTTTTTTTTTTGTTCCTAACATTTACGTTTGCATCTACAGTTTCAATTTTTATGTGAGAAACATTCTAATCGTTTTATTTTTTTCAATTTTTATAATGCAATTAATCGTTAGAACAGATAAATGGTTAAATAACTATTGATTTGACAGTTTATTAAGGAGAGAAAAAAAAAGGTTACTGTCAACTTGCAGTTTCTGTTTTCTATTATTTATAACCTTTTTTATTTATTTCAGTAGCACATGCCAATATTTAAGATATTTGCTCCAGTTTATTTTCGTAAAAGTTTCTAAAACTATAGAGTCTAAAACAATTTTATTGGGATACGGTAACAAAATTGTTGATGATGAAATTTGGATGCAAATATTAATTACATATTGCGTAGGAATACTTATTCTATACAGTCTTCTACAAATATATTGCTAACAACTTCTAAATATTTCTTCTTTTTCATCCTCTTTTTTTTTTTTTCAATAGATACTGTAGATTTTTTACAGCTAATATATATATAGTTATGAAAATATAAATTGTCAAGGTTTCGTATAGGTTTGTTCACTTGAAGATCTAAATGAGTTTGGGTTGGTCGATAAGTAATTCCTTTTATTTTATGTTTGATAACTAATAAGTAAATCAGTCGTTTTAAGATATGCAAGATATTTTATGGGTTTCATAAGCACATTTGATTTAATATTTAAGCAAGAAAATATTTTATTTAAAAGAGCTACATGTTTGTTTTAACTAAATAGAACTACTATATAAAACGCAGCTGATTTTTCATTTAGTTTTAATAGAATTATTATTGACTTTTGTTGCATAATTTTGGTTTCAAATGGAATTTTTTGCGGGTTAACGTGTAGAGAATGCAGTTATAGACTCTAGTTATGTTATTTGAGTTTTCTGTTAATGTTTTGAACAACTATTCTGTTTTGTATATATATTCAATTTTCATGAAAAATCCTCATAGGTTATATATATTATGTCAACGTGATAATATCTCGTTATATTAAGGAAAATAGGTCACTCTCAACTTCGTCTACACTCTAGACTATGCAGACTACACTTTCTATTTTCTAATTTTTTTAATCTTTTTCAACTTGTTGTTATCCACCAAAAGACGTTATTCCCACGAAACCCACATGCCAATAGTATTGTATAGTTATTTTATTTATTTGCTCTAGTTTGTTTTCCACTAAACTATTATAATATTCTGATAACACCGCAGACAATGGAAGTAGATTTAAAGTGTTTTAAGTTTAACCATGACTTTTTGGTATTAGACATAGTATCTTCATAATCATAAATAACATATATCATAACATTTTTTTGTTGTTGTTGTACAACACATATATATCACAAAATAAACATAGAAGTTTATGACGTACAAAAGTAGTCAAATAATTAATGCATTAGAAAAAACTTGAAGCAAACACTGTTGTGTTTGTTTATTAAATCATTAATACACGAAAATAGCTTACTCTAAAAAGAGCTACAGGTAAAACGGAATCAACTTCCAACCTAAACCAAATTTTAAACCCTAAACTGATTTGGTTTCAAATTTATGATATATTGTGCCTTGATGATGGTAGGATATTTTAAGAAGGCGTGGCCTAATCCACATAGTAAATATATCCTCTTAGATTTGATAATTTGTTTATATATATGTTATATTATTTACATTTATTTTACTAAGAATTATGACTTTTTTGTATAGTTGGTTCGGTAATCAATTTGTATCTTTTTGGTAAAGATTTTCTTTTAATTTAAATCAACTGTTGATAGGATATATATATATATATATATATATATATATTTATCCAATACTGAATTAAACGGTTTAGCTCCCATATACGTTTTTTTTTTTTTTTTTTTTTTG
>NC_025694.1:23466621-23467672 GCF_000633955.1 Camelina sativa | reverse complement strand
AACAAAATGGGTCTCGGAAGTTTCCTTGGTGAAAATATCTTATGTATTAAGTTTTTCTTTTTTGGGTAAAAGACTTATGTATTAAGTTGTTACTGAAAGATATAATTCTACATATACTGATAACACTCCAAACGATAAAATTTGTGCATAATGAAAAAAAAAAAATCATAATAACATTTTTATTTGAAGGGAACTCATTATATATAACAAAATCCATCACTTTTTTTTCTCTCTCTCTCTCTGTTCTCTGTAATCTCTTCCTCTGTTCTTAGCAATTTCATATCTCTCTCTCTCGCTCTGTTCTTCACAAAATGGTGACATTCACGGGATCGATAACGTTCATGGTTTTCATTGTTGTTCTCTGTAACCAAAGTCGACAGACATCATCTTCTGGTGATCAAGATGATCTCGAACGTGCTTCTTCTTCAAATTCTCAGCGTGTAGAGGAAACGAAAAATCAGAGTCAGCCTTCTTCATCATCCTCACCACCTCGCGCTGTTGAGAGACAAGCCAGGAACAGCTCATTCCTCAACCTCGCTCCGCATCATTTTGATCAGAGGAATCCTCGGCGCCAAGTCCCTCCACCACATCAGATGGATACGCTGAGCTGGGTATCGTTTGGATACTGTTTCATGGTAGGGATTGAAGTAAATGCTATAGATGCTCAAGTCTCAGGAAACCTCAACCCAAGGGTCATCACTCTCTCGATGCTCACAATGCTAGCTCTAACTTTCCTAATAGGTGCTAACGCCGTCTTCGCGCGTACAAACCCAAGATTTGCTTTCGTCCTGGATCGAAGTGGCTCAACTTTGGTATTGGCATCTTCCCTGGTTGCTGCATGCCCATTTATACACGTTTATATACCTACTGCTTCTTGCTGGAGCATATGTTATACTAAGTATTCCTCATTATTTAGATAAATAAATGTTTTTAATAATGTCGTATAGACAATTAAAATGTCATATAAACCCAAATTATATATGTTTAGTTTTTCGGTTCTGTATATATGTTATTGAATAATTTCGGTTTGGTTTGGTACATTTCAGTTTGT
>NC_025694.1:23426856-23461993 GCF_000633955.1 Camelina sativa | reverse complement strand
AACAAAATGGGTCTCGGAAGTTTCCTTGGTGAAAATATCTTATGTATTAAGTTTTTCTTTTTTGGGTAAAAGACTTATGTATTAAGTTGTTACTGAAAGATATAATTCTACATATACTGATAACACTCCAAACGATAAAATTTGTGCATAATGAAAAAAAAAAAATCATAATAACATTTTTATTTGAAGGGAACTCATTATATATAACAAAATCCATCACTTTTTTTTCTCTCTCTCTCTCTGTTCTCTGTAATCTCTTCCTCTGTTCTTAGCAATTTCATATCTCTCTCTCTCGCTCTGTTCTTCACAAAATGGTGACATTCACGGGATCGATAACGTTCATGGTTTTCATTGTTGTTCTCTGTAACCAAAGTCGACAGACATCATCTTCTGGTGATCAAGATGATCTCGAACGTGCTTCTTCTTCAAATTCTCAGCGTGTAGAGGAAACGAAAAATCAGAGTCAGCCTTCTTCATCATCCTCACCACCTCGCGCTGTTGAGAGACAAGCCAGGAACAGCTCATTCCTCAACCTCGCTCCGCATCATTTTGATCAGAGGAATCCTCGGCGCCAAGTCCCTCCACCACATCAGATGGATACGCTGAGCTGGGTATCGTTTGGATACTGTTTCATGGTAGGGATTGAAGTAAATGCTATAGATGCTCAAGTCTCAGGAAACCTCAACCCAAGGGTCATCACTCTCTCGATGCTCACAATGCTAGCTCTAACTTTCCTAATAGGTGCTAACGCCGTCTTCGCGCGTACAAACCCAAGATTTGCTTTCGTCCTGGATCGAAGTGGCTCAACTTTGGTATTGGCATCTTCCCTGGTTGCTGCATGCCCATTTATACACGTTTATATACCTACTGCTTCTTGCTGGAGCATATGTTATACTAAGTATTCCTCATTATTTAGATAAATAAATGTTTTTAATAATGTCGTATAGACAATTAAAATGTCATATAAACCCAAATTATATATGTTTAGTTTTTCGGTTCTGTATATATGTTATTGAATAATTTCGGTTTGGTTTGGTACATTTCAGTTTGTATTGGTAATTTCGGTGATTTTAAAAATTATATTTTTTGATAGTTTTAGTTTGTTAGTGTTGAGATGATGAAGGAATTAGAATGGAACAATAAAAGTATATTATATTATTTGTCTTTCGTTAAATCATTAAACTTTCATTTAGTTTTGGGCAATTTAGGGATGCGTTTGTTACTTTTTACTTCAGATGTAGTAGGTAGTTTGGTTTGGACTTTAGAGACTCGGGTGGTTTTGAAGGTTTTAAACAATGTTTTTTGAACAAGGCCTTACAAGTGATGGGTCGAAACCCAAATCCCCAACATTTGCAACGTTTAATTACACAAATTAAAATATTTTATCCCAACCCAATGTAATAATAATGATAAATTAAAAAGTGCCACGTATGTTAGGAAGAACACCGTAAAAACTGAGAAGGGGACATTTTGACACGTCTTTGCTGGCCAGATCCACGATCATACCACAGCTTTGTCGCTCCGCAAAACCATCACCACATGCCCGTCTTGGAGGTGGCAGACTAGGCATCTTATAAGGCCCATACTAAATTTATAAAAATACTTTAACAAAAAATGGCCGATACTAAATTTGTAAAAATACCGTCCTATTAATCAATACCAGTTTGTATAGTTCCTTCACCACCTTCCTCGCAACTATTATTAACCGAGACCATAGAATTTTATCCGATTACACTTTGCGAGGGGAAACAACAATGGGGCTACGAATCCAAATGGGGATCCGATTAGTGATGAGACAGTTAGCTATATTC
Organism: Camelina sativa; assembly: GCF_000633955.1. Taxonomy (NCBI): domain Eukaryota; kingdom Viridiplantae; phylum Streptophyta; class Magnoliopsida; order Brassicales; family Brassicaceae; genus Camelina; species Camelina sativa. Next base: position 23,460,182 of record NC_025694.1, on the reverse strand, counting down.
AAAAACCATTATACTACAAATTTCTCAATTAAAAACCATATTAAAATCTAAGATCAAAATTGATACATGAACAAAAAAATTAATAACCATTAGGTTTAGGTGGTGGACTAGTGGTTATAGTCTTGGTCGAAGAGTCGCCTTGTTGGTCTAGGCCAGGGATCGATTCTCCCCAAGTGCAGAATTGCTTAGCTTTATCCCTTTAGCCGCATGGATATTGGTTAATTGCTTACGGCCGATTTGCATATCTGGGGGATTCTACCCGTGGGATACCTTCTCTCCAGAGAGATTAGTCTATGATCCCTCCATAGATCTGAGGATTTACTCTCTGAGTTAACAAAAAAAAATTAATAAAAATAAAAAGAAGCTTCGTCGGTAGTTATCACAGACGCTGCAGCTTCACCGAAACGATCAAAATCATAAATTAAATAAATCCATAAGTTGGTATAAAATATTATAATTATTTTTCTTATTATTAAAATAAATAATAATATAATATTTACAAGTGCTAGTTATGAAAAATTTGAAAGTAGAGATGTATGCTAATTTTGAAAGAAAAATTTAGATTAGTGCTATATAACAAGATCTTTCTCTTCTATTTATTATTTCTTGGACTGTTTCTATTTCTTAGTATTTTTAACATGATTCATTTAATTGCCTTTATTCTTTGTTGAGCATAGATTTTCAATCAGCTGATACAAGCTAAATCCAGCAAATTTTCCCGACGAGTCTCTCCAATGGGGAGGAGCGAGATTCAACATAGAACTAAAGCCATTGGGATTCTCAGGTGGATGTACTCTCGCCTTGAAGCAGTCAAAGCCACTCGAATCATGTAGCCTCGATGTCATTCTTTGTATAAAGAACTCAACCAGTAGTTCGGAATTTGGATTTGACAATTCAGGATGTCTCTGAAATAATATGATTGAGGAAACAGTTTTGATCATATCCCAAAATGGAAATTTAAATGTTATGAAAAAATTTAAAAAATTAATCAATTCACAAGACACACCTTCGTAGTTTGTGTCCACACTTCATTACTCATTGAGGGCACCCCTGTTCTTGGATCCCATGTACAGGACTTGCATAGGCTGGCGTACAAACTTTTCAAGTAGCAAATTCTTTTTTCTAAACTTTTCCAACTGAGCTCATGACCGGTTTGCTCAGCAAAAATCCGAATAATTTGGGTTTCGTTGATTGGATCATTCCTTCTGCACTCTTGGATGTATATTGTGAGCAACATTACATCAACGCCAGCTGTCCAAATTATAGTCTCCTACGATCAGGAAATGCAATGATTATATTTAGTTTGTACCCATTAGTATTTTGAATGTGTTATATCTATATGATAATCCATATACACCTTGTGAGTTGTGGAAACAGAATTATTATTTTTTTTTTTCTGTTGCTAAAAGATATGGAAAAAGAATTACTTACTGTTGTATTGTTACTGTTAAGGCATATGCGACTCATTTTCGACGCTAAAAGTGTTTTGACCTGCATATTAAGAGAATATATAAGTAGCTTTAACAGTTTAAAAACGAAGCATTCTCAACAACAACAGGTTTACGTTTTATTTATGAAAATGCCACAATTTGATGACAAAGATAGTTTTTTTTAGAAAAACTTCAAAAATGTCAGAACCAGCTTGTATTCAAAAGATCTCCCGAAAGTCTTTGAATGGTTCCTAGCTAAATGACCATTCCTAATCTAAAGTTTTGTGGTATTGGAAATCTTGGATTTTGAATACTTTTGGGAAAAAAAGTTTCTGTATAGATAATCTTTTTTTATTTTAAACTAATTTATATGATAATTTAGATAATATGTTAAAAACAAATAACATAGAAGATGATTACCTTGGTAAGAAAAAAAGCCTCGTTTTTAGTTTTTGGAAAACTTGAAGTTGTTAGCGTTGATGTGTGAGACCGTCGTTATATATTGATGTAGTTTGAGGTAAGCATCCGCGTGTGATAGTCATTACTGTAATTTTATTTCATACAGTATAATCTAAGCATTCAATAGGGACTAATAAAATCTTTATAGTAATGATTGAGTATTCATTTTTCAGCATGCTGCAAGCACGTACGGCATTTTTATAATCAACGAATGTACCCATTTATTCGTTGATTGTTTCGTAAGCATGGTTGAGTTGGAAACTTTGGAATTGTACGAAATTGATCACTACATCAAGAGAGAATAATCTTACGATCCTACATGAAAAAAAAATTAGAAAAGATCTAGAACAATTTGTTTACATATATAAAATTTTGATTTTTAATTTTTTCCATCTATACTAATCATTGATTACTTTCATTTCATTAAGGAAATTTTGCAAAATATAAACTAAATGATTCTTTATTTTTATTTAATTGTATTAAATTGATTTGTTGTTTCTGTAAATATCTCGCAGTATAAAACTAAATCAAATATGTTTACATATCAAAAGTACAATGTGTTGTTCTCCTCTTCAGACAAATCAATTTGTGTATTGAAGCAGAGACTGACACATCAATTAAAATAGTTATCCTATCAAACCATAACAATTAATACATGTTAGCCTTTTTTTTTCTTATGTGGACAAAGCTTATTTTTTAAAAAATTCTGTTTGGATAAGCACTTATAACTGATCCGTTTAATCACATTATACATATCTGAATACAAATATTCCGGATCAACCCGAGATCCAAACGTTGTCAAGGCTTAATCTAATGGCATTATATGTAATAATCTCTATTCCTATGTTTTTTAATTAAAAATGTTTGCCTCTTAATAGTATAGACTATAGATATAGAGATGCTCGCATAAGCTTAAGTATTTTTGTAAAATAGACTAGAGTAAAATATTAATGATACACACAATTAATTTTCTAACAGTGCTACGAATGAAATATCGACACCTATACTAACTAATAACGTTGATCATCAATATCTATACGACTATACATAACCATATTTAGTTTCACCGTAGTTAGCTTTTACATAAGAAAACAAAGATACTGTTATTGCAATTTCGAATGATAAGGTCGTACAATATATTGTTCAAATTAGACTTCTTTTGTTGCTATTCCATTTTCTTCCTTCTCTTCTGATTTAGTCTTCTTCTCCTCTCTCTTCTTCCTCTTAGTATCTTCCTCTTCTTTCTTCTTCTTCTCCTCATCCTCANATTAGAAAAGATCTAGAACAATTTGTTTACATATATAAAATTTTGATTTTTAATTTTTTCCATCTATACTAATCATTGATTACTTTCATTTCATTAAGGAAATTTTGCAAAATATAAACTAAATGATTCTTTATTTTTATTTAATTGTATTAAATTGATTTGTTGTTTCTGTAAATATCTCGCAGTATAAAACTAAATCAAATATGTTTACATATCAAAAGTACAATGTGTTGTTCTCCTCTTCAGACAAATCAATTTGTGTATTGAAGCAGAGACTGACACATCAATTAAAATAGTTATCCTATCAAACCATAACAATTAATACATGTTAGCCTTTTTTTTTCTTATGTGGACAAAGCTTATTTTTTAAAAAATTCTGTTTGGATAAGCACTTATAACTGATCCGTTTAATCACATTATACATATCTGAATACAAATATTCCGGATCAACCCGAGATCCAAACGTTGTCAAGGCTTAATCTAATGGCATTATATGTAATAATCTCTATTCCTATGTTTTTTAATTAAAAATGTTTGCCTCTTAATAGTATAGACTATAGATATAGAGATGCTCGCATAAGCTTAAGTATTTTTGTAAAATAGACTAGAGTAAAATATTAATGATACACACAATTAATTTTCTAACAGTGCTACGAATGAAATATCGACACCTATACTAACTAATAACGTTGATCATCAATATCTATACGACTATACATAACCATATTTAGTTTCACCGTAGTTAGCTTTTACATAAGAAAACAAAGATACTGTTATTGCAATTTCGAATGATAAGGTCGTACAATATATTGTTCAAATTAGACTTCTTTTGTTGCTATTCCATTTTCTTCCTTCTCTTCTGATTTAGTCTTCTTCTCCTCTCTCTTCTTCCTCTTAGTATCTTCCTCTTCTTTCTTCTTCTTCTCCTCATCCTCAATTCTCCTCTTCGCTTCCTCTTTCTCCTCCTTCAACGCTTCGATCAATCGCTTCAGACAAAACTCCTTAGTCTCAACTTCTGATCTCTTCAGCAGATTCTCTCCCACATCAGCTGGAGTCATCTTGATTTTTTCTACCTCAAGTAACCTCTTGATCTCATCAAACAATTCACTATCATCTTCTTCCTTAGCATCCAAGTAATTCCTTGCCAACAATTTAAACGCTTCAAAACCGCAATAAGACATCTCTATACGCTTGTCCATTCTCCCTTTTCGAATCAAAGCCGGGTCTAATTTATCTATGAAATTAGTAGTGAACACAATGATCCTCTCACCACCACAAGATGACCATAACCCATCAATGAAATTCAGTAGCCCTGACAATGTCACTTTACTTCCTTTATTCTCACCTTTCTCTTTTTTCATCTGCTTCTCAATAGGGTTAGTCTCATCTCCGTCTTCCTCTTCCTCCTCCTTCTGCTTCCTCTGACCAGTTAGATCAAGAGAACAATCAATATCTTCAATAACAATTATAGACTTCACTGAGGTCTCAATCAACAACCTTCTCAGCTCTGTATTATCCTTAACCGTTGTCAATTCAAGATCATAGACATCATACTCCAAGAAATTCGCCATGGCAGCGATCATTGTTGACTTTCCTGTTCCTGGTGGACCGAACAAGAGATACCCTCGTTTCCACGCTTTGCCAATCTTCTTGTAATAATCTTTGCTATTACTAAACTTGATCAGATCGTTCTTGATCTCTTCTTTCTTCTTATCTTCCATAGCAAGAGTATCAAATGTAGCAGGATGCTCGAAAGTGACATGGCTCCACTTCGTTTCCTTATAGCCCGACCAATTCTCACTTGGGTTGTTTGAGTAAAGCTTCCTTTCTCTGTTCTTAACCTCAACTATCTTGCCTTCACTCATAACATGATCAAGATACCTCTCAGTGATTACTTGCCTGTCACATCTGTGAAACTTAAGCATGTAGAATCTTGACTCCTCAGCTTTAGGGTAAAAGGAGATAGATCGGCTTTCACTTTGATGCTTCTTCGCTTGCCACCAAACCTTGACCCCTTCGAACTCATCAGTGATCTCTTCATGGTCGTCCATGCTAAGGACGATAGAGTTATTTCCTTTGACTCTGTTGGCCGTTAGTTTCTTGGCTCGAGAAGAAGAGTCTTTGCTAAGATAGCTCTGGATCGCATCATAAACATCGCTTCGCTTGAACCGCTGACCGCTATATTCATGGAACGTTATCTGAATGTAAGGGTAGACAAGACCGACGAGCCTTTGAGCTAATGGTTCGAAGTGCTCTCGGAGACGGTGAGCAGGGAAGAATCGCTCGAAGATTGTGTATATAAAAACCAAGCTTGCGAGAGCAGAGCCTGTGTTAGTCCATACTTCACTCATTGTCCCCATTTCTTTTTAGGTGCTCTGCTTCGTGGTTTCTTGGATAGAGAGAAACGCTTCAAAGATAAGTCTCAGATGAGATATTTGGTAAAGAAGAAATGGTGATGCTTAATGAAGAAGAAAATGAGTTTGATACACCACAACTTTCGATATATATAGAATAGAGCCCACGACGGATAATAAAATATCTTTGGGAAACCACCAAGAAATTGTCCAATTCACGAGTGATAATAAAGCTCATAAAATATAATGAAGATAAAAACATTTTTTACAAAAAGACCTTAGGAAATTGTCAAACTTTTAGTTTTCACATATGTGATATGTCACATGTGTGGTAACCAATTGGGAAACGACAATTTATATCTAACAAAATAATTGGAAAAGAAATCTTGTCAATTAAGAAAAGAGAACATACAATCAAATCTTAGAAACTAAGAATAACATGGCGACACGTTGTGGTTAGGACTTAGGAGGACGTATGTTACAACGGATACATATATTTTCTACGAATTATTATTATTACTGTAGTGTATGATGTGAAAGTCAATGTCAAATGATAATCTGATGGAGAGAAGAAAAAAAGTTTAAAACAATATTTTCAGTCTGTAGATATTACATTCCATGTCATTACTATATCTATATATCTATATAAATATACATTTTAAATTTTAAGTACTGCGCATTAATTCCATAAAATAGAAGATATGTTAATAGTTTCATTAATTTATATATTTTCTGTATGTATAATTTGAATTAATTAATTAACAATCAGTTGAAAACTCTAATTTAAACTTAAATTTTATCTTTTTGTGTATCACTTTAAATCCTGGTTTACGTCAAATATTCTCTCTTTCTAAACTGTTATAATTGTTCAATAACGAGACCCTACTACGTTCTCAAAGAGACAGGCAGACAGCAAATATAGTAGTTTGGACCACCTGATCGTGAAAGACTTGTTTTGTAATTGTACACGGACCGACCACGCTGCTTCGTGTATCCCATTAAGTTTCCGATTTATTATTATCTACACAAGAAAAAAAAACTTTTGAAAAGTGAAAATTATATAGAAAAAGACTTGGCAACGAATGACAATGAATAGAAAAAGACTCTAGTATATCTAGAAAATATTTAAAATTTCCGCTTTTTGTTTTAAAAAAATATGCGTGGGTCATAAACCAAATAATTAAGCTTTTAGTGGAATAACTCGAATCAGCTCTTTAGTAACCATTTTGGTGAATGTATCTGCAGCATTAAGTTGGATTTGTTTCAATACTTCGAAACTTTATTAGTCTCATCAAACACTTTTAACCTTACAAAATAGTAATAGCCTAACTCAATTTACTTCTTCTTTTACATGAAACATTTGATAATTAGCCAACTTAATAGCATGCATTTAATCATCTCCGTAGATGCTCCAAACTAATCTTTCGTGAGGTTCTTCGAAACTATGTACTACTCGTTAGTGATGGACAAATATATCTTTGCTTGCTTATTGCTACACTATACAACAAATGTGTCTCCATATAAAAATACATAGCCCGAAATTGATTTTTTCATATAAATCTCTACCATACATGAATTACAATTATTGTCTCATTAAAAATTTCTTACATAAGCCGATATGCTCCGTGTTGGCCTGATACCGTAATGTAGTACTATATCCCATATGCTTCGAGTTCGTGATGAGGCATCGCTTTTTTTTTTTTTTCCTCATTCTGCATAAAACTAATTTTAAATGCACTATTTGACTCAAACTGATTTTATGTAATTTTACGTTTGGCTCAGTTTAATTTAATACGCTTTGGTTTACTCTAGTTTGGAATAGAACGTGGCCATAAAATCGAAACTAATTTCACTTTAATTATTAATATGATCACCGGTCCATAACACATCTCACACATCTTATGAAAGCTACAAGGCCCAATAAAGGCAGAGACAAAGAATCCAAGCGAACTCTACGAACCTTATACGTTCATGAGTAAAAAATACAATCATAATTTGATATATGATATCATTTATATTAGAGGTTTTTTTTACGTGGAACTGTGACCCCAACTCGATGGACAAAATGTGATAAGATATTCTTTGGCGGAGCAAGTGACCAAAGGCGGAGGTGTGTCGTAGGCATAACTGTAATAATTGGGACAAGCCTCTTTAAACAACATGGAGTACATATTTCTTTTGCACTTTCCGGGGGTTCCATACGCGTTCCGGCAACAAAACCTGTCGTTATCAAACGCTAAGCATGCACTCTTGCACGCCACGATTCGTCCCTCTTCGTTCAAAACCTTTAAAGACAGAGAAGAAAACGTACGAAACAAAACTTCAAAGACTATAGATTCTATTCTGATGAGTATATATATAAGTATTAATTAAGATAAATTCAAATAACCGAGGATTAAAATATTTACTGATAACATTTTTTTGTTCATCCATAAGATTTGTAATTTGTTCATTGTTTGTGACTACACTGACTAGTAAAGCAACTCGTTATTTCCCAATATTTGATTTTATTTCTAAAGCAATAATTCGTCTCTTTACGTAAGATGGATTTCAGATATTCATTATTTTGATGTAATGAGTCCAACTACGTATCAATCTTTATATCTACTTTCAGAATGTTTAATTTTGCTGATGGTTGACAAAAAAAAATGTCACCTGTAGTTCTTCAGGACATGTGGTTTTGAGATCTTTATGGCAGCCTGAGATGGCACATTTGGATGATATGGGTTTGGAGTTCACTGCTACAGGGAGATTATAACCGTCCACGAGACTTACATCGTAGAAATTAGGTTTGAATTTGTCTGCTTGTACCGCAATTTGAATAAGTGTTGCCGGGGGTTTTCCGATCAATCCATTACACTCCAAATGTCCATCACAATCACCTAAAACTCATTGTAATTAAAAAATGAGTTCAATTATAATCTTGTGTATATTAAACAATATGTTGTAATTCAAAAATGATTACAATTCTAATCTTGTGTTTATAAACCGATATGTCATTCTTTCAAATCATAAACATATTACATTGGGATATAAAAAAGAAACAGAACATTTAATATTCTCTATGAAACTCTCTATATAGTCATAGTACTATATATATTGTATAAAAAGTTATTGTAAGAGCTACAGTTACCTGTTTCACAAGCTTGTTTCCAGTTTGAGGTGAAGTCACAGCCAGTTCTAGCCCAAATGCGACCACTCCAGCCCCATGGAGCATCAATGTGTTCAATACCTCCGCATGGCAGATAAAATCCACCAGAGGCTAGCACTGGATGGCCGGAGTTTGGGGCAACCGCCGGCCAAATAGGAAATGAACATTTATTTTGCACATAAAATGTTACTTCATGACTTGTTACTTTGCCTATTGATAGCATCGATCATAGTTATGATAAAATCAACTATACCAACTATATGATACAAAAAATAAGGAAGAAAATTACCATATACTATACAACTCGATATAATAAAAAGTTGTAACAAGGAGGTGGAGTAGACTTTCATTGGAATTTTAGTTGTAACTTAAACCGCTTCATATTGATGGATACAAGTTATAGAGTATTTATAAGTGACCAGAGACGTGATTTAAAAAAATAATCATGTCGTTTTCGATCTTAAACTATGCTTTAAGATTGGATTATGGGTAAGTTAAGATTTGATCCTTTAAGACAAGGGAGTTGATCGCTTCCGATGATATTAAAGAACTTTTGACTGGTAAATGTTGCTTTTACGAAAATCAATGGAACCATGAAAACAATGCAAGAATTATTTTTTGGTAAAATATGGATTCTTATTGTTTGGGCATATAAACCCAAATTCTACGTTCAGGGAATAAAATTTATTATAAGAAATACGCCCAATTCTAACTAGTATGAAGAAATTAAAAACATATAAGTAGGTAATTTCATATTAGTAATAGAGTTCTCATGAGTTTGCAGAACTCAATTTGTGAGAAAAAAACAAACTATTTACTAGTATTATCAATTATGTAATCTACAACCATACTTAAATAATTGATAATATTCGTGATAATTATGTAATCTACAACTATTTACTAGTATTATCCCTAAAAATTATAGTTTTGTTTAAGTGGTGTTTTTAATTTTTATTATTTATTAAGAACTTTGAAGCTAGTGTTTGCCTTAGTATATTTTGATTTCATCTATTGTAATTATATGATGCTTCCTTCACACAACAAGGTACAACTTCACAATCAGGTTGGAGTGGTTTATTTCAATCTTTACAAATACCAGGGAACATCGACGCACCGTTCCATCCAAACAAGAGATTTTGCGTTGCTCTTATGTTTATTTGTGGCAACTTGTATCTTATAATCTCAACCATATGTTTGATTGTAAAGATAATGATGATGTGATTTCCCTTTACAGGTGAAACAAGATACGTCAAGAGCCATTGATACATCCATAGTGAAGGAGTCATATGTGGTGAAGACAGAGAAGAACGGGTCTGAATGTGCAACAGAGCTCTGAAGGGAACAAGCAGCTGTGAAGTGTCTCAGAGGGCTGATATGCTGACGTGGCGTGACGTGCTGACGTGGCGTGACGTGCTAACGTGGAGAAATATTGTGGACACAATAACAAGGTGCGTGAGAAGGAAGGAAGAAAAGATCAAGATATACTCGAAGATATTGAGAGTATATTTGATTAGTTGGGATAAGGGAAGATATTCTCTTAGGGATAAGAAATATTTCCTTTTAGTTAGGATACACAAGATCTAGGTTAGAGATCGTGTGTGTGAGGTTATAAAATGACGAGGGCTAGCCGCAAAAAGAGTTAGCACTTGTGGGATAAAGTTGTGAGTTTTGTAAACCTTCAAGAAAGTACAAAAGCTTTGAAGGTGAGTGTGGGTGGTATACTCTTTTAGATCTACACAGGGTGGTGTTAGATAGATAGGAGAGTGAGCTTTGTTTTTCAAGTCTTGTAAGAAACGAGGGTTTTTATAAGATTGATTAAAAGTGTTTGCTTGGCGCGTTCCAAGTGTAGTTTTTGTGTGTTGTGTTTTCTCTATACCTTTACAATTGGTATCAGAGCGGACACCTGATAAAATTCTGATATCTTTTTCAACAAGTGAGATCTTGCGACTAGGGTATGGAGAAATCACTGGAGGTTGTTACGCTACAAGGGCCATTGAAACTGGATCCGGAATGTTTCGGTTACTGGAAAGTCTCGATCCAGCAAGTCATCTCAAGCATCGACATGGAAGCTTGGTTTGCAGTGGAGGATGGTTGGACGCATCCAACTGAGAAGAATGAAGATAGTGAATTGGTGCAAAAACATAGAAAGAAGTGGACTGCTGAAGAAAAGGCTGAAGCCAAGCACAATTCGCAGGCCCTGTCAGTCATCTTCAAATCTCTGCCAAGAGATATCTTAAATCAAGTTCAAGGTTGTGTATCGGCTAAAGAGGCTTGGGACATTCTCGTAGTCACATTTGAAGGAACTACTCGAGTTAGGCGCACGAGGTTGGACAATCTTGCATCTGATTTTGAGAATCTTCAAATGACTAAAACCGAATCTGTGGCGGATTATAGTAGTCGGTTGAGTGGTATTGCTCAAGAATCTGTTGTTTTGGGTAAACGATACAAGGACAAAAAGATGGTCAAGAAACTTCTCATAAGTCTACCTGACAAGTTTCAGCCGCACATATCTGCTATTGATGTTTCTTTGAATTCAGACGAACTCAAGTACAATCAAGTTATTGGGATGATGCAGGCGTTTGAGATGCAACTAAAGAAGAAAGAGAAAATGAATGCTAAGTCATTTGCTCTTAAAGCTGCAGAAAAACGGAAGCTTGTTGAATCGCAGGAGCTTGAAGACGAAGAAAAGATTGGTCTGTTGGTTAAGAAGTGTTTTCACAAGATGGAAAGAGGTCAGCGGAAGGGAACTCCATCACTTGCAAGTGCAGATCCTGTCAAGGGCTTCAGGAAGAATGATAAGTCAGAACGTCAATGTGCTGAGTGTGAAGGATATGGTCATTACAAGGCTGAGTGTCCAAACAACAAACGGAAGCACTCTCTACAATGCTATGGATGCAAGGGTTTTGGTCATACCAAGACTGATTGCCCCTCCCAAGGAAGTAATCAGAAGTCCTACATCACATGGAGTGAAAGTGATTCTGATGAAGAAAATAACAAAGGTGAAATTCTGAACAATTTTGTGGCTCTGCTGGGAGTAATCGAGGAAGATGAAGAAGATGAAGTTCTGTTGTTGAAAGAAGACATTGACAAGACAATATAGTCGGACTCAGATGGGGAAGAGGCAGGTTCGTCGTTGGAAGATCAGATAAGTCTTCTTATTCAGACCATTGTGCAAAAGACTCAAGATAACAGTGAGTTGTCTGCCGAGAGAGATACGCTTCAGATAAAAATTGCATTGTTGGCTAAGGAACTAAGTGGAGAAAAAGCCAAGTCTTTGCGTCTTGAGAAGCAATTGGAAGAACAGCTGAAAAGCATCAGGATGCTGAGTAAATGAACTAAAGATCTGGACTTGTTGCTCAGTACTGGACAATCAAGCACTGCAAAGTGGGGTCTGGGTTATCAGGGAATCAACTCTGACAAGTCCACACAGTTTGTTAAAGGGCAGAACCCTGAACCAAAACCCAAAGCACAACCTGTTGCACCAAACGGACGACATTATCAGATTCCTAAGGTAAATCTGCATTCCAGGCAGATGTTTGTGCAGCGTGAGGTACCAATGAGGCAAACGTATGGTCAACAGAGCTATCCCCAGGCTGCTCATCGACCTGTTGGTCTTAGCAGGAGAAGAGGATGCTGGTACTATGGTCATCTAAATCACTTCAAGGCCCAGTGTTTCAAGTTTCAGAATCATGTGACGAACCTAGTGCAGAATGGCAACTTCTACCCAGCTGTTAGAAGAGTTCAGCAAGGGTATGTCAGAAAAGATGATCTCTACTTTCATGTTGCATACACAGCAGATAAAACTGAAGTTGATCAGGCCAAGTGGTATTTTGAGAGCGGATGTTCCAGACATATGCTAGGGGCGCTTGACAATTTGTCTCACGTAGAAGATGTTGCTGTTGAAGAGTAACGTTTGAAAATTCGAGGAAAAGGTACAACCATTGGTGACACTCAACCCCAGCTGAATGATGTGTTCCTGGTAGATGGATTGAAGGCCAATCTGATCAGTGTCAGTCAATTGTGTGATGAGGGCTTAGATGTTACCTTCACCAGGAAGGACTGTAAAGCTGTTGATCAACAAGGGTCTGTCAGACTCAGAGGTAAACGATCTGGGAAAAATTGCTATATGTGGAAATCAGAAATGTCGTGTTTTAATGCCACCGTTGAGTTAGACACAGAGCTGTGGCATCAGAAACTTGGTCATTTGAATGTGCGCACGATGTTGAAATTGGCAAACCAAGAAATTGTGCGAGGACTGCCAAAGCTGAAGGGTGATCCACACTTTGTATGTGGTCCATGCAACAAGGGAAAACAGATCAAAGCATCCCATGGGTCTCTGACAGATATTCGCACAAATCATGCTTTACAGTTGGTTCACATGGATCTGATGGGGCCTATATAAGTTCAGAGCATTTCTGGTCGACGATTCATTTTCGTAATGGTGGATGATTACACTCGCTACACGTGGGTAATGTTTCTTCGTGATAAATCTGACACTCTTGAATGTTTTCGTATCCTTGCCCTGCAGATTAAGAGTGAGAAGTGTTCCATTGAGACCATTCGAAGTGATCATGGTGGTGAGTTTCAAAACGACAAGTTTGAGCAATTCTGTGGACATCAAGGCATTACTCATCAGTACTCTACACCAAGAACGCCGGAACAAAATGGTGTTGTTGAACGTAAGAACAGAATGCTGCAAGAAATGGCACGAACTATGCTACATGGAAATCAAGTGCTTCATCGGCTCTGGGATGAAGCTGTGAACACAGCCTGCTACATCATCAATCGTGTGCATGTTCACCCAGGGACCAGCAAGACTCCCTATGAGCTTTGGAAAGGGAAGTCTCCAACTGTACATTATTTCCATGTGTTTGGATGCCTGTGTTATATTCTAAATGATAAAGATCATTTGGGTAAGTTTGACTCTAAGAGTGATGAAGGTATCTTTCTGGGTTATTCCGGACATAGCACTGTCTTTCGCGTCTACAACAAACGTTTGAGATCCGTTCAGGAGACTGTCAATGTAGTGTTTGACGACACCTCCTTCCTGCGAGTGGCATCGGTGCCTATTGTCTCCGACACGGACCTGGTACCTGATGCTGAGAAGTCTGTACAAGAAGCTGTCAGTCATGTTGTCCCTGAAAGGCCTGTATCACCATCTGCTTTAGATCCGGTGCCTTCTCAGGTTCATAGGAATCACTCCTCTACTGATGTTATAGGTGCGATTCAGGGGGGTAGAGTTACCAGAGGAAAGCAGGTTGATTTTGCTCAGTTGGCTGGGAAGAAACAAAAAGTTGTCGTTCCGGAGTCCGTTTCTCAGGACTCTAATGTAGTGCAATTTGCATGCTTTGTCTCTTCCATTGAGCCTAACAAACACAAGGAGGCGCTTCGTGATGAGTTATGTGTTGCTGCTATGCAAGATGAGTTGGAACAATTTGAAAGAAATGATGTTTGGGAACTCACTCATCGTCCTACTGATGTCAACGTCGTAGGAACTAAGTGGATATTCAAGAATAAGAGTGATGCTAGTGGCTGCATTGTGAGAAACAAAACACAGTTGGTAGCTCAAGGCTATTCTCAAATTGAGGGAATTGATTTTGATGAAACATTTGCTCTGGTGGCAAGGTTGGAGTCAATCAGGTTTATGTTCGGTATGGCATGCGCTCTTAATTTCACTTTGCATCAGATGGATGTTAAGAGTGCCTTTCTAAATGGAATACTACAAGAGGAGGTTTATGTTGAGCAACCAAAAGACTTTGAGAATTCGCAGCACCCTGAGCATGTTTATCGACTGAAGAAAGCCTTATATGGTCTAAAGCAGGCACCACGAGCATGGTATGAGAGATTGACTACGTTTCTGATGGATCACGGATACAATCGAGGGAGTGTTGACAAAATGTTGTTTGTTCTCAACAGCAAAAACAATCTGATGTTAGTTCAGATCTATGTTGATGATATTGCCTTTGGTTCCACGTGTAAGCCTCTTGTAAAACAGTTTGTGGAAAGCATGTCTCAGGAATTCGAAATGAGTATGGTGGGAGAGTTAAGATACTTTTTGGGATTGCAAGTTGAACAATCAGCTGATGGGATCTTTGTATCTCAAAGCACTTATGGTAAGGAATTTGTACAACGCTTTGGCTTGGATAAGAGTAAAGAAGCAAAGATTCCAATGGGAGCAACTGACAAACTTTCCAAGGACGACGAAGGGGAAGATGTAGATGAGAGACTATACAGAGGGATGATTGGAAGTCTGTTGTATTTGACTGCTAGTCGGCCAGACGTATGTCTGTCAGTAGGGATCTGTGCACGCTGTCAAGCCAAGCCCAAAATGTCGCATTTACTAGCTGTAAAGAAGATCATCAAGTACATCAAAGGCACATTGGACTTTGGCATCTATTATACCAAGGATACCAACACCGGTCTGAGCGGATATTGTGATGCTGATTGGGCAGGTTCTGTGGATGATCGTCGTAGCACAAGTGGAGGTTGCTTCTTTACGGGCAACAATCTGATCTCATGGCACAGCAAGAAACAAAACAGTGTCTCTCTATCAACTGCTGAAGCTGAGTACATTACGCTAGGAAGCTGTTGCACACAACTTCTGTGGATGCGACAAATGGCCTCGGACTATGGTATGGATTCTGATACTCTTTTAATTCATTGTGGTAACTTGAGTGCAATTAATATTTCAAAGAATCATGTTCAACATTCACGAACCAAATATATAGATATTAGACACCACTTTGTTCGTGAACTAGTTGAGGCGAAACTGATCAAGATTGACCATGTGAGCACTGATTTCCAGTTAGCTGATTTGTTTACCAAGCCTCTGGACTTCAACAGATTTGTAAATCTGAGGAAGTCCATTGGTGTTTGTGAGTTCTAACCCGTTTACCTAAGATGTGTTGATCAGAGACAGGAACATGTGCTAGGACAGATCATGGAAATCCTAGAATACATAGAAGATCAGCACTCTGAAAGCAACTGTGAGAAATAGCTGCCTGTCATGTCGGTCTATTCATCTTGTCAAATGTTGTCATGTTTTAAGGAAGTCAAAGAGCTGTGAAGAGACACACAAGTACATCTTCAAGTGGAAAAACTCAGTTTGGGAACAAGTATGATATCAGTGATTGACATGATCATGATGTCACTGTGTTCATGTCAGTGAAACAGCTAACAGAAGACTGAGACACATATATTTAAAAAAAAAAATGTGTGTATGCTCTTCAAAGAGAGAATCTCCAGCTGCCTTAACATGTTAGGTTGGATTGCAGGCTAAAGGCATCACAGTGTGAAAGACTACTCACTTGCATCAAGTCTCTGATTTTCAACAATTCAAGAGGTTGTGATAGCTCCTGGCAAATGTTCTGAACAAGTGGTTGACACAACAAAGGTATGGTTAGTACTGTGATCTGTTTTTGGTTTTATTTAGTTTAAAAAAAAAAAAAAAATTGATGTTGCTCACATGTGTTATGTCTCGATCTGGGTGCTTTCATGTTCACTGTTTGTGGTTGTGTGTATATGATGTTTTTGGTTCATGAACAGATTTAATTTTCTTTAAAGGGGTGAAGAATCTGAGTTTTTAGGAACTTGTGTTTAATGTGATTAATGCACTTAAGATTCAAAAGGGGAATAATATTCGATGTACCATAACAGATTCGTTGAGTGATTTCAGGGCAGAGTTAATTTGTGGGCCGAGGCATAGCAACCCAAATAATATTCAAGAGGGAGTATAAAAGGAGAGGCTGGGGTTTTGAGTTTTTCTCATCCTTGCAATTTCAGATCTCTGTCGCTTAAGCTTCTGATTTTCTTCTTTCTCTGGTTTGTTCTCTCTAACTCTTGATCACCATGAAGTCTGTGTTTAGCGGTTTCCACTATGATTCTAGCTCAGATGAGAAGTTTCACACCCCTCCGTCAGTCCTACCTCCGTCGTCTCCCTACGTTTCGATTGATCCTGCAACAGCGATGGTCATCTACGAACCTCATAACGAATCAACTACAGCACCTCCAGTGCCCGAGAATCCCTCTCCCAGGCCGCTATCTGTCGAAGTGGATCACGACACATGCGACTCTTCGTCTTCTCTACCAAGAAGGACGAAATCTCGTTTCCCGGTGATTGATCTGACCGGTGATGTTCCTCCGCTACCAAATCAGGGAATTTCATCCCGGCTGCGCAAACGACAATCAGCTGCTGATGCAGACAGGCGTGATACGAAGCGACCGTCTCTTGGCAGGGACAAGGGTGTGTCCACCTCTCGCAGTGCTCCATCGAAGAAGTTTGATTCCAAACGATTCATATCCGCTGATGCTGCTCGAAGGTATGGTTTCTTTTCCTCTATAACCATTGCTGCTGAGATGTGTTACTCTCTGGGAAGAGATGATCCGTCTAGGGAGTTGCTTGATCGGCGCTTATGATTCCGATGTTGTCTATGAGTTCTAGGCAAATCTTCCAGCAGTGAAGGTTGAAGGGAGCTCGGTTGATGTGTTGGTCCGATACTTTGTGTATGAGTTCTCCCCAAGTCGCATCAATGCCCTGTTCGGACTCCAAACGGTTGATGTGCGCGAACAGAGACTGCAAACAACTGCAATTTCTAGCTCTCTTTTTATCTGGTGGTAAGGTGAAGACTTGCAAGCAGCTGGTATCCACGGCAATCAAGGACCCGGTAATCAAGGTGTTGAATAAAATGTGCTGCAGCAACTGGTCTCCCACGGTGAATACATGGTACATCTCTGCAAACAGTGCCATGGTGATCTACATGATCATGCATCACATTCCGTTTGATTTTGGGAGAATGATCTATGATCAGATCATCCATTTAGGTTTGCAAGCTCAGTCCGGGTTCCGTCTCCCGTTTCCCAATCTCATTTATCAGCTTCTGGAAGCTCAGCGCCCCGTTTCGAATCTTCAGCCGGAAGACACGAAGAAGCCCAAGGGTAGGAAGACTGTTTCACGTCCAACGGAGCCTCATCTTAGAGCTGGAACATCTGCAGAGCACAAAGCCATCCGGTTGGCCATTCAGATTCTGCAAGACGCCTTGGAAGCTGGTAAGTTGTCACATCTCTGATTATACCTTTGTGTGTCTGTTGATATTTTTGACTAATCTGTGCCAAACAAGCAGGGGAGATGAGTCTGATTCAGATGCTTGAGGGGGAGTTTGAGCTGTGGGGGAGCTGTTGTTTTTAAGTTGTCTGATGTTCCTTGTTGTTGTTTTTTTTTTCAGACTATTTTTTTTTTTTTGGTTTTGTTTGAGACTTGTTCTAGTTTGTCTGATACCTTTTGCGGTCGTAATACTTACTAGTTGATCGTTTAATCTTCTGATGTTTTTGCGAGCTGTTGTGATACACTGTTGGTACAGATGTATCTGTTTGTTGTTTTGTTGTTGGCTGCTTCTGTTTTGACAGGTTAAATGCATGGATGCTTGTTTGACAAGTTCAGTCAAAAAGGGGAAGATTAAAAATGCAACAGAGCTCTGAAGAGAACAAGCAGCTGTGAAGTGTCTCAGGGGGCTGATATGCTGATGTGGTGTGACGTGCTGACGTGGAGAAATATTGTGGACACGATGATAAGGTGCGTGAGAAGAAGGGAAGAAGAGATCAAGATATACTGAAGATATTGAGAGTATATTTGATTAGTTGGGATAAGGGAAGATATTCTCTTAAGGATAAAGAATATTTCCTTTTAGTTAGGATACACAAGATCTAGGTTAGAGATCGTGTGTGTGGGGTTATAAAATAACGAGGGCTAGCCGCAAAAAGAGTTAACACTCGTGGGATAAAGTTGTGAGTATATCAAATGAAACGATTAAGAGTCTTTGACATAAACTATATCAAATGAAACGATTAAGAGTCTTTGACATAAATAAAACTTGCAGGAATAATTAGATTCAAGACTCAAATACTTACATGCTTGAAAAGGGGTTGAAAACTATATTATGTTTTCTGCAATAAAGCCATAAATTTGTTAGGCCAAAGAAAAATGTGTAGAAAGACGCACAAAATTTCAAATTTTGATTCTGCAAATGGTACTAAAGATAAATGTAAAGAAAACTTCAGGGGATTGCAAGCTGTAAGTTCCCCTAACCGAGATTTATTTCGTTTCTTACAACTTTGATATAACTATTGAGTATTAGCCATAAATATAGTGATGTTAGTCCAAAAAGAAATATATGATATTGAAAAACCATGAGATATTTTCAATATCATTCTTGACTACCCTTATAGTGTATCAACTCAAGCCTTTAGACAAAGTAATCTTACTACTACTACTACAAAAATTTATCCCTGCTATGCACCAGATGCAATATACAGAGGATGTACCTTACTAATACTATTGAGTATCGAGAAGTATGTACCTGAGAAACCAAAGTTTTATTTTTCGGAGACACAAGTTGTTGAAACAGAAACGTAGAGAAGAAATCTTATAAGATGAAAATTTTCTTACAAACAAACAGTTATAGGATTCAGAAACATACCTGCTCGTCCAGCTAATCCTGCTGTGTACCAGAAGTTACCGAAAAGCTAGTCTCCCACAACCTTACCACTACAACAAGTCAAACACAACCAATAACGCAATGACATTGAAATCCGAGGGAGATAAGTCGAACCTGAGAAAGATCATGTACACACTCCAGTTCTTGGTCTTCTGAAGCTAAAAAGATAGATTAATTAATCACTCAAAACAGTTATAATAGACTATGTGATCAAAAGAAGTTATCAATAAAGGAACTACAAAACCCATCAAGGAATGCATTATGAAAATCATACCTTGTTTTAAACGAGGAAGAGACACTAACCTGATCAAAAGAAGAGACACTAATATCTGCTACAAGCACATCTCGCTTGTGTTTAGAAAGCCATTAAACAAGCCTTATTAAAGAACCTTTACGCTCCATCAATTTGCACAATGTTGAGTTGTACTCCATATAGTTTAAGCAGAGAATTGAATTTCTCAGGACATCATTGTCCAAGCCTTAACAAAGACTAATTGAGCAGAAATATTGAATTTTCTCAGGACATCATTGTCCAAGCCTTAATAAAGACTAATTTCGCAGAAATATTGAATTTTCTCAGGACATTGTCCAAGCCTTAGCAGAGATTGAAGTTTTCTCTATAGCAGAATATTGAATGTTAAACATGCTGTCCCAGCTCCAGCAAAATATCCCCAATCGGACAATTCAGCTTTCCAATCTTAGAAAGCCTTATTAAAGGACTTTTACTCTCCATCAATTTGCAGAATATTGAATTGTACTCCATATAATTTAAGCAGATAACTGAATTTTCTCAGGACATCATTGTCCAAGCCTTAATAAAGACTGATCTTAGTAGAGATTGAAGTTTCTGTCAAGCCGTCCCAGCCCAGCAAGACAATACTCCCTTTCCAATCACTTTAGAAAGCTAAAAAACAAGCCTTAATAAAGGACTTTTACTCTCCATCAATTTGCAGATTATTGAATTTGTACTCCATATAGTTTAAGCAGAGAATTGAATTTTTCTCAGGACATCATTGTCCAAGTCTTAACAAAGACTGATATTAGCAGATTGTATTGAACTTTCTGTCAAGCTGTCCCAGCACACACAACAAGACAGTAGGAGATTGACAAGCTCTTTTACTTTACGGACGTGATATCGGACAATTTCCCCAAATAGAAACCGGGACAGACACAATCATATAATGTGTAGTCCCTTTCTTTTGGGTTTAAAGAAAACATCAAACTTTAAACAAAACTAAAACCGAAGAACCTTTATAAGAAATACAAAGACTTGAAACTGAAAGCCCTAAGATTAAAACACACAACTTTTGAAAAATCCTAAGAATCTGAAGCAAAAAAATCCCTCGAAAAAAGAGAAAATATGAAACCAAAAGAGTAGTTTTTTCTTTCTTACTTACAATGAATAGAAACTTAGAATCTTGCAAGAAAAGGTTTCGAATATGAAATCACGAATGTAAAAACCCCAAGTAAAAGCAGAAAACACGAATTCAAAAGATGGATTCTTGATTTGCGGAATCAAAATAATCAGAAAACCTAAGATGAATAGCACAACGAAAAAGGGGGCTTTTTGGAATTTGCTTGACGAGAATGCAAAATCAATGTTTTGATTTTGAATTAAGGGTTCGGTTCTAAGAAAACTACAAATTCAAAACTACCAAACCCTAAAACCGAAACGCAAAAACTAGAATTTGGTTATGCGTAATCAAGAACCCTGAATAAATTCATCGTGAAATTAAAATAAAAAAAAAAAAACGAAACCTTGCAAAGACGACGAAGATCCTCGGTATTGCTCCAGCGAAAGAGAACGCAACGAGAGCGTCGGAAGAGAGTTGCAATTGTGAGAATCTCCACCGAAAGGGTTAAATCGTAATCTCTTCTTATAAAAGACAGAACTCATAAATTTTAGTAACCGTTACGAAGTTGAAATGAATTGGGCTCAATTTTGACGGGCTTATAGAATATAATAGGCCCATAGTTGTGTTTTAAGTTTTCCTATTTTTTTTGTGTGGCTTTTTTTTTTCATTTTTGTTTGCATAAAATCTTTTTTTTTAATCGTTTGAGAAAACACATTACATTAAAACCTCTATAAATTAATATTCTATAAAATAATAATACTATGAATTAATAAATTTTATCAGTTCCAAGTCGGGTCAGTGTAAAAAATAACAAAATTCGATAAGACAATAAGATGATAATTTTTTTTGAAATCCACATGTAAAATATGATCCTAATAATATCAGAAATTGATAATAATGTAAATTTACATATATATATATGTGCTGATATAATAATGTATGTTTCTCGTAAAACTTATATATTGTATTTTCAAACTATAATGATATAAAATATTTTGTAACATGTCACAAAAATAACTACATTTTTTAAAGTTTTCAATTTCTAGATATCCATCATTTACATTTTGATAGTTTGATTAACTATTAAAATACAACAATTTATACTATTATTCATAAAATTAATTTTATGTATGTGATGTATATAAGTGAATTTGACTATTGTATTTATAATTTATTGTTAATAATGTTTATTACAAATTCAATTCCAATACCATAAAATTTTGAATATCCGAAATTATTGTTAAAATTGTCTCAATTCATAGTTTTTAAAAGTTAAACTATTAAAAATATGTCTATAAATTAATAATTAATGTCACTGTAAATTAGTAAAATGTCTTGGTCCCAACATTATTAATTTGTAGAGGTTTTACTGTATATATTTCCCTTTCTTAGTTACAAATGCTAATTGAAGAAAAAAAAGTTGCAAAAACTAAATTTATTTATGTGGAAAAAGGTAAGAATCAACAACATTGGAGATTGAAACTTACAATCGAACTCTTATGATATGTACATGTATTGTATAATTGGATAATATGTTGGTTCTACTACTACTAACTCTACAATGATTCCAAAAAGGTCGAGATTTTCTACAAAGAAATGATCTTGTTCGCTTCTAAGATTCCAATGTTTGTTGTGTGATTGATCTTGTTCGCTTCTAAGAAATGCGTTTATGTTATGAAGTGTGTGTGAGCTGACTGAAATGTGTTTTGATTATGTTAAAATGTTTTAGTCTATATATCACTAGCCATATGAAAATTACTAATTTGGTTTTCTAATACAGTATATAATTTAAGATAATGTATGTACCACATCATAAACATAGGAACAAAATATGAGCAAAAGTTAGTTTTAAAAACTAAATTAATGTTAATAAAATATACACATATAAATAATATTAGTTTAAAATTTAAAAGTAGCATCTAGAGGCGGCTCTTTGCTTAGAAAGGCAAAATTGAACGTCGTAATAGCAAATGTCATTTCAGAGAAAACGAAAAAAGCATTGGAACGTAGGATGGTTACGAAACCTTGCAACACGATTTTCCAGGCCTCCAAGAGGATTTATAATTCTATTAAAGGTGTTTATCCCGACAACGTATGTTAAATTTTATGATTGATTTTCGCATCTTTCGTAAATCTTTGAAAGAATCTTGTCCAAAAAAAATATAATACTCAATAAATCTTATAAGTTAGTAATTTCAAAAACTAGTGATTTCCTAGGCATTGGCCTTGAGCCACATTTTATATTTATAACGTTGCTTATTGGAGTTAGTTGAGTGACAATTGTAGATTAATATAGGGATTTGCATGACTTCAATTCTCTTGTTATCAGTTATGAGAGTACAATTTAACTGTTAAAGGTTTTATTTATTTCCTTTTTCTAGTTTATTTTAGTATTTTTTTTTCCAACTTTAATTTTTTAAAAAAATTCTTACTCTTTCTATGAGAAGAAGTTTCTAAATTAGTCCATTGTTTTTTTATCAGATATTTTTATAATTTTATTGGTGCTTGTACGTAACGTACTTTTACTTAACTTTTATTGAATGGTTTGTTGGAAGACATTTGAGTATTCTAAACATTGGTTTACCCAACTACTATCCATATTTTAAGAAAGTGATAACCGTAACTTTCCTACACTTTTATATGTTAGAATTTCAATGTGAAGATTAGGTTCTAACTACTATCCATGATTTTATGAAAATGATAAATAAAACGCTATGTCTATAGAAATTGAAAACTCATAGCATTTGTATAAGCAACATATTATATAATTCTTGGCAACATATTATTATCTCTATGTCAAATTCTTATAAGATGTTCTACAAAATTTTCCCTTTTTCATTTCATCAGATATTTTGTAAGATTTTATGAAAATATTAAATCCATATATGACATGTGATAATTATAGTCTGAAGTAATTTCTATGGTTGGTTAAATTGTTGTAACTAAGAAATAAAAAAAAAGTATATAAAAGGGATATTTATAACAAATTTTCGAAAAAAAATGTACACTCTAGCAGAAACCTCTTTTAAAATAAATAATTAGATGATGATACCAATATGCAATATCTTCTAATGAAAACTTACTAAGTACGGATTCATACATTTACAAAAACAATTTTGGACATAATGTATATAGAAGTATAATACTATGTAAATTAGTTTCCCAATGGAGATAGTGGCTAGAAAGAGTATATACTATATATATATATATATATGTCCTTGGCACATATTAATACAAAAACTTATAAACAAATGCCAAAATTCTACAAATAAAGGTTCAAAAATAGTATTGGTAATTGTGTTTTAAGTTGGGCTAACGTTACTTCCTCGTTATCATAATATACATGATGTTTTCAACCCAAAATAATTGTATCAATATTTTCTATTTTGAATGTAAAATTAATTAATTATTTATATTTTGTATTTCTAACAATTTCTATTTTTTCATTGATTAAAATAGTATTTAAGTATTAATAAATTTTTTTTTATGATTAAAAATAATAATAAATAATTTCTTAATTTGTGTTAAAACCTTACATATCAAAGAAAATGATAGACACCGAGTATTTTATATTTAGAATGAAACACCAAATTTGTTCTTCATAAACATCATGTTATAAAAACAAACAACATTGAGTATGGCCTCTCATTTTTCCAAGGCCTCCTCCTCTCACGTTTTAGAATAATTGGTGTTTCCAACATAAGTTGTTTCAAATCCTTCATGACACAAAGAAATTTAGTTGCTTTAAGTGTTTATGTGTTATGTATGTTTTCATTCGTTTTGTATATATCTTTTTTCGAATGACAGAAAAAAAAAAAAAAAAAAAAAAANAATCTGTGAAACCTTTGATTAATTTGGTCTAGATAATGTAATTTTAACATCACATTTCTACTTTATACTATTATTTTATAAAAAAATCTTCACCGTGACACACGATACGAGTATTATCCACTAGTCGGTTCATCGATTTTAACAGTAATATTAATTGCTATTTAACAATAAACGTAAATCTCCATTTTACCCTCCCCCACACACACACTGTTTCAAATTTTGAAAATCTCTCCTTCATAAATTAAAATAAAAAAATTAAAAACACATTTTGTTTTTTTTCTCAATGTATTAAAAAAAAAATCATCTCTTTCTCTCTCTTTGACCACCTCGAGTCACATCACAGAACCTTGACCATCAACAACACAACACAAAAGCCATAGATTCTTTAAAGGAAACACCTCACTTCTTTCACTTCTCTCTCACTTCTCACTTGTCGATCTTCTTCTTCTTCTTCTTCTTCTTCAGTTATGAGTAGAAAAGCTCCAAATCTTGAATCTTTACATCACTGTTCATCCAATTGCAATACTAATACTACAAATGCAAGTCCAGTTTCTGGATCCGCGAGCTTCAAAACAAGCAGTAATGGGTCTGAAGACGTTAGGCTTAACAACAGTGTCAGCTTAAGTTTCTGTAGCAGTAACAGTGTAAGCAGCGAAACTAATCTCGAAAAGACTCGATCTTTCGATGCAAACGAGGCTGATTACAAAAGGGTCTTCGCTCCTTCGAAGCCGCATAAAGGGAACGATCTCAGATGGGACGCGATTCAGAGTGTGAAATGTAGTAAAAACGAGGATCTGGGTCTAGGTCATTTCAGGCTGTTGAAGAAACTGGGGTGTGGAGATATTGGGAGTGTGTATTTAGCTGAGCTTAGAGAGATGGGATGTTTCTTCGCCATGAAAGTGATGGATAAAGGAATGTTGATTGGTAGGAAGAAACTGGTTAGAGCTCAGACTGAAAGAGAGATTTTGGGTTTGTTGGATCATCCTTTCTTGCCTACTCTTTACTCTCATTTCGAGACTGAGAAGTTTTCTTGTCTTCTTATGGAGTTTTGTAGCGGTGGAGATCTTCATATCCTCCGGCAGAAACAGCCCGGAAAACATTTCTCCGAACAAGCCGCCAGGTTAATTTTTCTTGTCTGAAGAAAAATTTATTGCTTTCGTTCTAGTGGATCCTCTGTTTTGTCTTTTTTTTTATGGTTATGTTTTGGGGTTTTGTCTGAGAGTGAAGTCAGATTGCTTTGATTCTTCTATGGTAGCTTTAAGAATCTGGCAAACATTTATTCATTGATCCTCTGTTTTGTCTTGTTTTTGTGTTGATGTGAGAGTAATATCAAATTGGTTTTATTCATATGTGTTGCTTTAAAGAATCTGAAAAAACATTGATACCTTGATCCTCTGTTTTGTCTTTTTCTTTGCTTTTTTGTGTTTGTTGTGTGAGACTTTAAAACTCAAGTTGATTAGACTGTTCTGTATAGCTTTAAAGAATCTGAAACATTTCACATTCTAATGGATCCTCTGCTTCTGATGTTCTTGAATTTGCAGGTTTTATGCTTCTGAAGTACTTCTTGCACTTGAGTATCTCCATATGATGGGTGTAGTGTACAGAGATTTAAAGCCAGAGAACGTAATGGTGAGAGAAGATGGTCACATTATGCTTTCGGATTTCGATCTTTCGTTGCAGAGCTTCGTGAGTCCTACACTGATTCAATCAACATCACAACCATCTTGTCATATTGCTTCGTACTGTATCCAACCACCTTGCATAGATCCATCATGCAAACTACCTGTAGCATGTATCCAACCTTCATGCTTCAAGCCTCGTTTCCTCAACAACAAACCAAGAAAGACGAAAACCGAAAAAGCCGGTTCAGATTCATTCCCAATGCTAATAGCCGAACCAACGGATGCTCGGTCTATGTCATTCGTAGGCACGCATGAGTACTTAGCTCCAGAGATCATAAGAGGAGATGGTCATGGAAGTTCAGTTGATTGGTGGACTTTTGGTATATTCCTCTACGAGTTGTTAACCGGGAAAACGCCGTTTAAAGGAAACGGTAACCGCGAAACGCTATTCAATGTTGTTGGACAACCTCTTAAGTTTCCAGAAGGATCAATAAGCTTTGCAGCTAAAGATTTGATCAGAGGTTTGTTAACTAAAGATCCAAAGAAGAGACTAGGGTTCAAGAAAGGTGCTACAGAGATAAAACAACATCCTTTCTTCGCTAACGTCAACTGGGCACTTATAAGAAGCACAACTCCACCAGAGATACCGAAAGCTATCGATCTTTCGGTATTAAACGAAACCCTCAAGTCATCATCAGTTCAACAACAAGGCAAGCATTCAAAACAATCAGATTCTTCATCAGGTCCTTATTTAGACTTTGAGTTCTTTTGATGACACACTTGTTTGGTAGTCGTATATGTATTCATCTTCTTCATGAATTATTTTTTTCCCCTTGTCGGGGGTTGTTTCGTTTTTTTTTTTTTTGTTTGCCTCTGTATTAAGCAACAGTTTTGCATTTGCGGTTGTTAGGTTATTGTTTGGTTGATATCTACTTATTATGTTCATAATGGTTCAAGCAGTTCATAAAAACACAAATATTTGGGAAATGGTTTAGGGAAAAAAGCAATAAACTTTTTAGTCTTTTGTTGCAGGAACCAAAAAAAAAGATTCATTCTTTTGTGTGTTGTGTAATCGAGAAAAGTGAAATTAAAAAAAAAATGCAAAACTTTGATCTTACAGATGAATAGACTTTATATGTTAGTCCCCACACCAAATTTTTAGCTTTTTTCTTGTATGTTTGGCTTTTTAAGCTTTATTGCATGAGTGATTCTTTTTGCGATTCGACTTTTTTTCTTTCTTTCTTTCTAATAACAGTTATTCTCTGAATATGCTAAAAACTTTTTTCCCAGAGAATGTAAAATTTCTGAAAAGAAAACTGAGATGAGACCATACATAAGAAAGACAATGACATATATAAGAAAGTTTTTTACTTTGGATTGGCTTATACAAGAAAGGAATCATATATTTCAACTGAAAATGCAATTATTCGATCAAAGATTTTGTAGAAAGAGTATGGGATATTCAAAGGAAAAAACTGGATTTGACCGATTGAGAAACATCAGAAACAAATAGTTCCAAAAACTTAAAAGAATGTACCACACCTACGATAAACAATGGAAAAAGGTCATGATATAAAACAAAAATTTGATCACGGATTAGATTTCTTGTCAAAAGAATGAAGATTCTAATGAAGAAATTGGATTGAAGAACATCAGATTTAATTCAGAAACAATGTATGACATTTTATTCACAGAAACTTAAATCTTCAACACCAACAAAGTACACAAGTACATGAAAATGTTACTATTCAATCCAATAAAACATGGCAGGTTTTTAGAGTATGTTCACTAGAATAAAATGGATTGAGGTACTATACCTAAGAAACGACAAGAAAAGTTTATACATTCTGACAAAGTCAAGTCTTTTCACACTGTCAAAACAACAAGTAACCCATGGAAAATGACATTGTTCAATACAAAATGCGATCTTTGATTTATAATTGTCACTCATTACGATTTCTAGTGAAAAGCATATAGATGTTCTAAGGTAGAAGTTGGATTGAGGAACATCAGAAACAAAATGTTTAAACGCACACTACACATTGGAAATATCCATAATCTATATGAAAAATGTCAACAATCAATATAAAATTCGAATCGTAGGTAAATTCATATCAGTCACTGCACATATACATTTTCTTAAGTGTAAAGAATGAATGATAAAAAAAGAAGTTGGAGACATTGGACACTGCAAAACCCTTATAGAATACTAACTCAATGGGAAAAAACTTTTTGAGATCTTGACTAGGGCATCCACTGTAAAATGCATAAACGTTCAAAAGAGAAAAACAATCTCATCAGAAACAAAAATAGTTTATTCGCACCAAACTCAAGTAACCAAAGACGATAATAATCAATGGAAACCACACAAATCCAGAAACCCTAATTAAGAAAAAAAGACATAAACAACGATAAGATAATACGGCAGATCGAAACATTCTACCATCATCACAAGCTACGATCAATCGAAGAGACTCATCATTCCACCGTCGTCTTCTGATTCCTCTTTCTCTTCTTCCTTCTTCTTACTCTCAGCCGCAGCAGGCTCAGCGGCTGGAGCAGCACCACCGCCTCCTCCAGAAGCAACAGCAACGGCAGGACCACCGGAAGATAGAGCCGCCATCTTCTCTCGTCCAACAGCGATAAGCTCAGTCACATCGCGATCTTTGATAAGAGAAAAGAACAGATCTATCTTCTCTTGGTCGATCTCTGCACCAACAGATTCGAAGATCTTCTTCAGATCAGCGACGGATGGATTCTCATTTCCGCCGAGTTTGGCAAGGAGGTACGCCGCAATAACCTTCATCGTCTTCTCTCTCTCTCTTTTTTTGGCCCCTGCAAAAAAAAATGAAAGAAGCAAATCGACTGCGGTTAGGGTTCTCGTGGAATTTTGGCTATTTAAGGGGAGATTAGGGTTTTGTGCACGTACCAAAGAAAAAGTCACGTGGGCTACACGAAACCTTTCTAAATTTGTTAATGGGCTTATTATATGATAAAAACTAGCCCATGTATACTATTCCGCAGTCCTATGAGTCTCATCCAGCATTTTATGGGTTTGTTCGGTTCAGGTTATAACGCTATAAGAAAAATTGGTGGTTATAGCCGTTAAGGTAATATACACTATAACAAAATTGGAATCAATAGTGTAATAATTATGTTTGTTTTGATTCTAGTTTCGATGTTTTTGCAATTTGGCATTGATATTTTTGGTTTATATGTTCATTCTTTCTTAACCGGTTTAGGTTAGCCAACAAACTTTGAGTCTCTGACTATGATAAATTGATAATATTTTATTTTGGAATGAAAACCAATAGTTTAATCGGTTTTGTTCATAGAAAAAAAAAGAATTTAATCGGTTCAGTTTAAGAAAAATCGATGCGGATTTGTTTTGATAGGTTAATTTCAGTATTTAATACCAATTTCGATATATTTCAATATGGTTGGTTTAGTTCGGTTTATAAATTGGTTCTTTCTTCTCACATCAAAGTATCAAACCACTCAACTCGTCAGCAAGCAAAAAGTCTCACCTTTTATCTACAAAAAGTCTCCAAATTTGGCGTCTGTCGGAATTCTCAGTGCAAAATGGATTCCAAAAGAGTCGTCTCAGTTGTAAGGAGTATCACTACTGGACTCACTGAAAACTCAGTCCAGTAGTGATACTCCTTACATCAGTCACGGTTAGCCACAATCTTTCTTCAAAATCCCCAAATTGCCCCTTATTTTGACCTTGTGGAAATCGAATCGTATAACTTGGCTCGGAATCCTTTTCTACTTTGAGTCATGCTAACACAAAACTACTTGGCTGTTGTTAAATTCAGGTAGTTGCCGTAACAAAAAAGACGCTCATTATTAACAGTCTCCCTCGCAAAACTAAAATATCAGATATGTAAGTATAGGGGGGCTACGGCTTCAGTATCCACTTTCGTTCTCAGAGTATGACTGATACTTGACCCTCGGCTTTTACAACATCGATTTCTTCTATGATGTTGGAGAAGTTGTCCATGTTCAACTTATTGTAAACCATTATAATAACCATGTGGGCTATGGCTTTGTTGAGCTTGCTTCTGCTAACCAAGTAAAGAAGGTGAGATTAGTTTTGTAGTAATGATGGAAATAAGTTTCCAAGTATAGTCATTGGAAAGCAAGTTTGCTGATTGAATCTTTTATACTCCAGGTGCTGAAAATGAAGTCCGGTGAATACATGTGCGGTCTTAAGATATTTTCTCATGTGGCTGATTTTAAGAAACCTTCATAATCATACCTTTTACCCAAGTAATTTGATTTATGTAACTCTGCTTGTAACTTATTGGTTAGAGTTTTAAATGCCATTAGATAAGACTAACGCTGTTATTTTAGGTATTGCATAGAATACAAGGCTTGGGTAAGAGATTTTGAACTATCTTCCTCTTGTGTTTGTTATCAAGGGCACATTGAGTGGAGTTTTTGGTATACTTGGAGGGATCACTAGCCAGGGTTTATGATATTCCAGGTATCTGATTAAAGAAAATGAGGAAGAGGGAAGGACTTGATGACAGAGAAAGCCTTTGGATAGAAGAAGACGAGGCAGAGGAAGTATTTTACGACATTCCTGATTCTGTTGAGGTACATGTTCTTATTATCTATAAAATAAAAGAACTGTTACCACAAAGTCAAAAGATGGCTTATTATGCGGATGAATCTTTAGATGAGGCTACTTTTTGTTTGTATATAGTTTAAGTCCTTTTCTCCTTAGAGTCATTGCTAACACACTTGGCTTTTAATTTCAGAAAGTACTCTTTGTTGCCAATATCTCTCCCCTGACCAAAATATCAGATATGTAAGCAGCGCCTTAAATTTCCACTTTTGCTCTCCGAGCAAGTTTTTTTGTGGCTGATATTTGTATCCTCCACGTTTGCAGCAAACGTTTCTTCAAATATTTTTACCATCGACCAAAGTAAATTACTAAATTGATATTCCATGTTATGGGGACTTGTTGTTGTAACTTGTTGCTAGAGTTTTAATGTTTCTAACAGAAGACTAACACTTTAATTTTGTTAATTAGGTATTGCATAGATTACAAGGTTTGGTAAGGGGACTGAACTAACGTTTGCATCTTGAATTTTTTTATTAATAGCATATTGGGTGAAGTTTTTGGCATACATGGAGCGATCACTAGGTTTTTTGATATTCCAGGTACGAAGACTACTTTCGAGAAGAAAGCATTCTGATGGAAGAAAATGAGGCGGTGAAAGGACTTGATGAAACTCCCGATTTTGTTGAGGTACATGTTCTTATTATGATCTTCAAAATATGTCACGAAACGCTTAAGTCCTTTTCTACTTTGAGTTGTGCTAACATTTGGCTGTTAAATTCAGCCATTTTCCGTAACAAATAAGACACTCTATGTTTGCCGTCTCTCTCGCAACACTAAAATATTAGATATGTAAGAAGCAGTGCAGCACCCTAAACTGATAACTTTTGGAGCAATATTTTTCATGAACTGATATAATCTATCAATTTGTTATTGATAATTGTAATAGATTTTTATATTAACCAACCATTGTTTGGATTTTCAAAGCCACATTCCATATACTTGCCAGTTTGATATACTATAATATACTATTCGATTAGAAAATTATAATAATGAGAAATAGATATCATAAGCTGAAATGAATTGAGATTAGGAATTACATGAGATTTTCTCAAAGTATATATTTACCTTTTCTGTAATCAAAACTTTCAACGGCTAGATATCATTAATGAAGAGCGTGAAAAAGAAAAGAAAAAAGTTAATATTCCCTTTTTATCAAAACCCTTAACGGCTAATTGCACAAAATCTATGGAAAAATATGGAAACAAAAAGAACTTAATTAAAAAATTGGTCTTTCTGATTTAATCAAAATGAAAAATGATCCCAAAAAAAAATCATATTTAACTGGAAGTGAGA
The DNA here is from genome assembly GCF_000633955.1 of Camelina sativa. Classification (NCBI taxonomy): domain Eukaryota; kingdom Viridiplantae; phylum Streptophyta; class Magnoliopsida; order Brassicales; family Brassicaceae; genus Camelina; species Camelina sativa. Next base: position 23,428,297 of record NC_025694.1, on the reverse strand, counting down.
TATATATAAAAAACTAGAATTAAAAAAAAAACCATTTAACTAAATTCTTGACCAAAATATTATTACTTAATTGACCATAAAATATATATATATAAAAAATATAATTAAGAAAAAACAATCAAAATATAAAATGGTATAGTTATTAAGAAATATTGAGAATTTTTCCTTTTTATTATAGATGACTAGTTACGGTCCCACGCATTTGCGCGGGTTGTTGTATTAATTATGTTAATTCATTTAAGTTTATGTAATAATCATAAAACTATTAGAATATTATGAGAAGATTTTCAATAAAAAATTTTTAAATGGTATTTTTGAAAAATGAGATTGAAAATGATGTATTTTTGAAACTCTCCCTAAAAATACATATATAACAAACAAATTTTGTAAATGTCAATAATACACTTTATTAATTCAAATCATACAATATCAAAATATACCACTTATTTAAAAACTATTGTTAATGATAAAAATATAAATTTACTATGATATTCAAAATTTACATAAAACATTTAATAAATAAATTCCAAAATTATTTTTTAACTATCAATTAAATATATTTTCTATAAAATCTTATGAAATGCAATAAAAACATCCCAAAGATTAATTTATTTATTAATATTTTTTATACTCCCCTTATTGCTAGGTAAAATTCTATCGATTTATTCTTTATAGTTAAATTTTGGAAATGAAATATCAAATTGTGTTTTATATAGAAAATCATTAAATTACAAATTTTTGAATGAAACAAACATTATAATGATCTTTATACAATTATATTTTGGATCACAAGAACTAAATATAATGATTACAAATTTTTAGAAGTAAGAGAGAGTTAAATTTTTTATTTAATAAATATAATCGTTTATTTTGTTAAAACATCGCATACTTTCAAAAATAAAATAAATATACATGAATGAAGTTGATTTTTAGCTTCATTCCCTCATTGGGCTTTGATCGAAATTTAGTATTGTTGAATATGCATCTATAATTTTTTTTACAGACACCAAAATTTTATTATACATACGTAATTAAAAATTAAAAATAATCAGACGACAAAGAAGGAAGGAAGAAATACATAAAAAAAAACATTTGAAAAAAATAAGATAAATCTAATAAAATATATGATAACACTCTTACCATGAGTTTTGAACCCAAGCAAGAACATAAACAAAATATATATATATATATATATATATATATATATATATATATAATTTGAGATATAGTTGATGATGATGTGAAAATGGTTATTTATAGGATTTTAAAGGATGAAAGTTACATTTATAAAATAATATATTACGCATATGTAATTTTCAATTACATAATAAGAAGACCGAGAAGGAAGGAAGAAATACATAAAAAAAATGAACAAAATATAAGATAAATTCTAACAAAATATATAATCACATTCTTACCATGAGTTTTGAATTCATGCAAG
>NC_025694.1:23419228-23426796 GCF_000633955.1 Camelina sativa | reverse complement strand
CTCTTGTTAGCTCTGTAAGAATCTTATTATGTGTTGTTGTTGTTGTTGTATCCTAATTCAACCAATCTTGTCTATTATTTTCGAAATACTATTACACATTGTTTAGTCCTTTCTTGCTAAAAACTGTGATGCCTAATGAAGTTTTCATACATGTTTTACTTAATTTATATGGGATTTTGCATAACGCATGACAAGTATCTAACAACATCCTCTGTTTTCAACTCTGTTTCAGTATAGTGATCAACTTATGTTTATATAATCTACTACTAACAGTAACAATTGTAACATATACAACTTATGCTGACTACTAGCTACTGTTTGCAAGCTTCACACTCATATTACGAGTGACTCTTTTTACTGCTATTATGCCAGATGATTCCTTCCCTTCCATTATGTCTGCAGCAGCTTCCCACTCCCCTTGACCTCTCTCTCTATCTCCTGATGGTTACTTGGAAGCTTCGGTTGACTCGTTTGTGTTCACTTGTATAGGACACTGAGATACAATATGGTTTCAGCTGTAAAATCCAAATCTNTGTTTCAGTATAGTGATCAACTTATGTTTATATAATCTACTACTAATAGTAACAATTGTAACATATACAACTTATGCTGACTACTAGCTACTGTTTGCAAGCTTCACACTCATATTACGAGTGACTCTTTTTACTGCTATTATGCCAGATGATTCCTTCCCTTCCATTATGTCTGCAGCAGCTTCCCACTCCCCTTGACCTCTCTCTCTATCTCCTGATGGTTACTTGGAAGCTTCGGTTGACTCGTTTGTGTTCACTTGTATAGGACACTGAGATACAATATGGTTTCAGCTGTAAAATCCAAATCTATATATATATTCATTCATCAGCAGAGCAGCTAAATCACATAACAAGCATAACGTAATCAAAGTATGCATTCCCAATTTAGGTTCCTAACACAAAAACTTACAACGAACCAATATATTAATCAGGATCACAAACCCCTAAGGAGCTTCGACCAATACGACTTGAAAGAAGATTTCTCAAGGATTGTTCTCATGTTCAGTTACGAAGCAAGCTAACATACTATCGGCTATTTATATTAATTTTAGCAGAGCTAAATTAAACCCCTAGGAAGCTTAACGCGTTAAGTAAGCTTCAAATTGCACACAATGATTAAACCAACTCAGAGAGTCATCTAGCCAAAATATGCTCTCGACACGCAACTTCAAATTTCACAAAGTAATTAGACCAGTGACAAATCAAAACATGTAGCAAGAAAAACCTTTGAGCTCAGGCTAGAACCAAATATAAACTTAATTCTTAGAAACTGGTACTGACATATCACAATTTCCAGAGCCAACTACTTGAGGATGCGTGATTCAACTCCCAGAAACAATGATTCCTAATCAGATTTCTCTTTATCCATGAAACCCATAAAGAACCCCCCGAGGCAAAAATGAGCCAAATTAACCCAACACTTTATTCCAATCCAAAAGTCTTTTAAGCCCTAAACCTCCTGCTTCCTTGGGCGTGCAAACCAAATCCCAACTGACTTTGGCACCCCTTGCAGAGTTTGGAGCACCACTCCAAAGAAATGCACTACACATGCTTTCAATAGAATCCAAGCACTGGTTTGGAAGAATGAAGATAGACGCCCAGAATGTAATTGTTGTATAGATAACAGACCTGATTAATTGAAGTCTTCCGGCAAAGGATAAGTGCTTCACGGTCCAAGAATTAAACCGCTTCCGGATTTTATCTATCAATGGTTCAAAATCCTGCTTTGTCATCTTCTTGGAGGTAAGAGGAACCCCCAAATAATGAACCGGGAAGGAGGACAAAGCAATTCCCACCCTATTGGCTACCTGAAGACTAGCTTGCAGGTCCCCTCCATCCAAAAAAAGAGTCGATATATCCTTGTTAATTCCCAGTCCAGAGTGACTCTTAAACTCATCGAGAATGTGGAGAACACCATTCAAAGATGATTCCTGTCCATCGAAGAAGATGAGAATATCATCTGCAAAGCTCAGGTGAGTAATTAATGGGGTCGAGCACATCGGATGAATCCCAAACATATTACTTGTTACTCCTCGATCCAGTTTTTTTGACAAGACGTCCATGGCCAAGACAAAGAGAAGAGAGGAGATGGGATCCCCCTGCCTAAGCCCTTTCTTGCCGGGAAAGAAGCCAATGCTAAAACTGGTGGAAGTGAAGCACTCCTTGATCCAAGCAAGAAATTGTGGAGGCAAGTCTATAGCTTGGAGGACATTAATAAGAAACCGTCAGCTCAGATTATCATAAGCTTTGGCTAAGTCGACCTGAAGACACCCTCTGGTGGTGGCACCATCGGTATGAAAATCTGTCACTAACTTCGACGCCAAGAGCACATTCTCACATAATTGGCGTCCCTGAACAAACCCAACCTGGTTATTCTGAACTGTATCCGAGATGAACAGTTTCAGCTTCTGCTTCAATAATCTGGCTATGACCTTGTAGACTGTGCTGCAACAAGAGATTGGCCTAAACTGTTTGAGAGTATCTGCTCCTGGGGTTTTGGGGATTAGCGTAATCGATGTAGCATTAAAGATCCTTGGAATATGCGATCTTTACCTTATTCGTCTTCTTCTTATTCACTTGCTTACACAAGTTTGAGCAACATGCTTAAATAACATATTCAAAAAAGCTGAACAGCTTTCTATTCTCTGTGGCATTGAAGTCGTCGTCATCTATTACCAAAGTCGTCGCTAACTTGTCGGAGGCCACAATGAAAGAAAAAACGGTAAAAAAGAAAAATGAACAAATAAACGGGTCAAACTCATGACATATGAGTCCTCAATACTACTTCTTATACCACTGGACTAAAGATAAAAAAAATGGCCGAATTTTCTTTATATTTTAGAGAGCCACAATCTAATGCTATGAAGTGAATTTTAATAAGATTTTTTTTCTTGCCAATGAGAGAGTGAAAAAACTAAAGAAAAAGAAAAAAAAAGTAAAATATCATTTTTATCAATGAGCTAAAGAGCTAAATGACCTATATTTCTATAAATATTTCATTGTTTCTTTCTCACTTTCATATTTCTTCATCATCAATTTTTGTTTTTTTTCACGGCGCCCAAAGTTTGTTTCTGATCAGATCAACAAGAGAATCACCATCAGATCCTATTCTTACTCCCATTTTAACTAAATGTAAATTTTCATCACTTCTCTTCCTTTAAATACTGATTATCTTATTCTCTTAGTCTCTCATTCTTTCACTCTCTCATCTTCTTCCTGTTAGCTTAAGTGGAAGTAGAGAACTAAGAATGAGAAATGTGGGTTAGGTCGGCAAAGAGAATGAAGAGAATACTTGATTCCATAAGTATATTTGTTACAATGTGGCTAAGAGCCTTTAAATAGTGAAGACAGCTAGGGCTACTCCCTTATATGAGACATTCTAGGTGATAGGGACATAAGGTAAGAGAAAACTGGTCCCAAGGGTGAAAGCGACCTGTCCTGGTCCCCCCAAGTGGACTTAAGACCCGTGACCTCCGTCCTTCTTCTCTTCTAACGACTAGAATGCTGTTCTCGATCCTTCTCTTGGGCTTTATGTGATAAGGCCTCATTTCCTACATGTAATACTAGTGAGACTCGGCCTTGTTCCTCATACATACGAACGTCCGTACATGTGACCGTACGGACACTACCAAGTTCATGATCGATTATGGTCAATACTCCCCCTCAAGCTTAGCCGAATGGAATGGCTAAGCTTGGAACTCGTGAAGTATCACCTCATTAAAAAAACCTTAGCATAGAAAAAACCCCATGGGACAAAATCTATGTTAAGGGAAAAAGAGTGTGATATCCACGAGTTAGATGAGTCTATCTTGGACGTGTAGGGTCTACGAGTCCCAGCTTGCCATAGATATATTCACAAACTTGGGGACTCGCAGCCTTGGTGAGGATGTCTGCCAAATGGTCTTTACTTGGTGTGTGACATGGTAAGATTACCCCTTCTTCAATCTTCTCTCGAACCTTATGACAATCCACTTCAATATGCTTGGTCTGTTCGTGAAAGACTGAGTTGGTCGCAATGTGTATTGCGGCATTGTTGTCACAGTGCATTGTGATCGGTTGATTAGACTCGAACCCAAGGTCCTTGAGGAGTGATTTGAGCCACGTGAGTTCATTGGTGAGTTTCTTCATGGCCCAGTATTCGAACTCGGCACTTGAGCATGAGACGACCTTTTGTTTCTTTGATCGCCACGTTACCAGGTTCCCTCCAACAAACGTACAATATCCGGATGTTGACCTCCTATCCATTGTGTCACCTGCGTAATCCGCATCACAATACCCTACTATCTCCGTGCTGTTGTTCTTGCCCATCCAAACACCTTGGCCGGGACTCCCTTTTAGGTAACACAGGATCCGTTCCACCGTGTTCCAGTCGAAGTTCGTCGGTGCTTGCATATGTTGACTAACTTGGTTAACAACATAGCACAAGTCCGGCCGTGTGATTGTGAGATAGATCAGTTTCCCTACAAGCCTACGATATCTCCCCGGATCCGCATATGGTTCGGCCAGCTTGCTAGCCGGAGCATTTGGTGTCTTCTTCATCTCCCCTTTTCGCTTGACCTGGTATCCTTCTTCAAGTGGAGTAGACACCGGCTTAGCTCCAAGTTTACCTGTCTCATGTAAAAGATCAAGGGTATACTTTCTTTGGGAGAGAAATAAACCCTCCGGAGAGCGAGAGATTTCAATCCCAAGGAAGTACTTGAGCGCACCAAGATCTTTAATATCAAATGAGGAATTAAGAAGGGACTTGGTGGTGTCAATACCTTCCTTATTATCACCTGAGATAATGATGTCATCCACATCGATCAGGACTACAACAAGGCCATTGGTGGAGCGAAGAGTGAACAAGGTGTGATCGGCTTCAGAACGCTTGAAGCCATGGGTGCGAAGGGTGGAGCTGAGCTTGTGGTACCATGCCCTCGGAGATTGTTTTAAACCGTAGATGGCCTTGCGGAGTCGGAGCACCTTACCCGGAGCAACAATATCTTCCAAACCCGGTGGAGGGTGCATGTAGACTTCTTCAGAAAGCTCCCCCTGAAGAAACACATTCTTGACGTCCATTTGCCATAAGTCCCAAGACAAGTTCGTAGCAAGGGAGAGAACGACACGGACAGTGTGAAGTTTAGCGACCGGAGCGAATGTGTCCGTGTAGTCAAGGCCATAGGTTTGTGTGAAGCCACGAGCGACCAGACGAGCCTTGTAGCGTTCCACCTCACCAGTGCTAAGATACTTGATGGTAAACACCCACTTGGAGCTGACTGCCTTTTTTTCTTTTGGAAGATCGGCCTCGTCCCACGTATGATTACGTACCATGGCCCCCGTTTCATCGTCTACTGCGTTGAGCCACTCCTTATGTTCTTTGGCCTCCTCATAGGTTTGGGGAACAAAGTGAGCATCAATTTTGCTAAGGAAGGCCGCATGGTCCAATGGGACCAGGTCAAGGGAACATACAGCTTGGATAGGATGAGTTACGGCTTGATTGTTATAATACACACGTTTCTCTTTCCAGGTTGACGGGTGAGACCTGATGCGTTCACTGCGTCGCGACAAAGGCCGAGAGTCATGTGGGGCAGCCTCATCATGTCCTTCACTCTCCTGATTATTACAATCGGTTGTCTGTTCAGTGGTGGTCGTCGTTGGTGAAGGGATGTTTGGTTCAGCGCCTTGAACAGACTCCTCTTCGGGTAGGTGTGATGATGTTGAGTCATGTGGTGTGCACGGATCAGAGTGATCCGGCTCAAAATGATCCGGCTCAGTGACGTTTGGTGGTGTTGTGATGCCAAGGTGATCAAGAAGGAACCGCAAGTTAGTCGCCCGATCAGAGGTGGGCTGAGAGAGGTCCTTCAAGCTGTCCCAATCCCTCTTGTCATGATAGCCTTGATGTCCGAAGAACTTCACATCCCGAGAGATAAGCGTACGACCAGTGGTAAGATCGTAGCACTTGTATCCCTTTTGACTTGTTGAGTAGCTGATGAACATGCACTTAGTGTTTTTGGCATCGAGCTTACTTCTTTGTTCTCCTGGTACTAACACAAAACACACACAACCGAACACACGTAAGTGATCAAGAGAAGGTTTAATTTTGTTTAGTACCTCATAGGGTGACATGTCTTGCAAGACTTTTGTTGGTGTCCTATTGATCAAGTAACACGCCGTCATGACCGCATCTCCCCAAAACCTCTTTGTGACATTAGTGTGGAACATCATTGATCTCGCCACTTCCATGAGATGACGGTTCTTCCTCTCTGCCACTCCGTTTTGTTGTGGTGTGTATGGGCAACTTGTTTGTTGTAGTATGCCATGCTTTGCTAAGTGTTCTTTGAGTTTGTGGCTTGTGTATTCTCCTCCATTATCCGATCTTAGTACCTTAATTTTAGCATTGAAGTGATTAGTGACATAGTTCTGAAAATTAACAAAGGCATCATAGACTCTATCTTTAGATGGTAACAAGGTAAGCCATGTGTACTTAGATTTTTCATCAATAAAGGTCACAAAATACTTGTTGTTATCTCTAGATAGGCAAGGAGATGTCCACACATCAGAATGTACCAAATCAAAGCAATGATCATATAAGGTAGTAGACTTAGGGAAAACTGACTTGCAATGTTTACCAAGAATACAAGACTCACACTTAGAGTTATCAAATGAACCATTAGGCAACATTAATTCAAAAGCACGAGAGTGAGAGTGGCCTAGCCTAGCATGCCACACATCACTTGAGTTACTACTAAGATTTAAAATAAGCGAAAACAAATTTGAAGAACTTGGTGAAGTTTTCTCTAGGACATAGAGATCTCCTCAAGCCTCCCCTTCTCCAAGGATCTTTCCAGTCTCAATATCCTGAAAATGTACACTATTAGGTCCAAAAATAGTATAACAATTGAGATCAGTAGTAGCTTTCTTAACCGATAGAAGATTAGACGTGAAAGTAGGCATAAAGAAGGCCTTTGAGTGTTGATCAAATAATTTCAAATCTCCTATTCCTTTAACCGGTATACGGTCCCCATTGGCAATAATAACATTCCCTACAACTGGTTTTATGTTGTTTATGAGACTAGGATTGCTTATCATATGGTGAGAAGCACCCGAGTCAACAACAAGGGAATTACTAGGTTTTGAGGCAAAGAAAGAGATACCAGAATCCTTTAGTGCAGCAATGGACTTGATGAGGGCCTCCAGGTCTGATTTCCTCACAAGATCTCCGTAGGATGCGGCCATGGCCGTGGCTGTTGTCCCTCCTTGATTCGCTGCACCGGTACCTTGACCGCTAGGCCCTTCTTGCGAGAGGTTAGCCTTGAACTTAGCCGGTTTGAGATGAGGGTGAAGGATCCAGCACTTGTCCTTCACATGACCTCTCTTCTTATAGTGATCACATACCACCATCCTCCGGTCCTCGTGCTTGTAAGTCCCCTTGTTGGCGGTGGCCAAATCTTCTTTCCCACTAAAGAGACCAAGTGAACCTTGTTCTTTTTGGACTTGGGAACACACATCATCAAGAGTGGGTAGCTTATCACCACGAAGGATGTGTTTGATGAGATC
>NC_025694.1:23417626-23419048 GCF_000633955.1 Camelina sativa | reverse complement strand
ATTAAGTACCAGTCTAGAACTCAAACATAAATATAAACTGATCCACTGTCGTGGTATCAATAACTCTATCTGATCGATTCTGTGCGGAAATGCGGAGCACGTTCTCAGACATCCGGAGCACATGCTCGGCGGTCCATAAACCCTAAACTGTCGTTTGAGCCCATAATCGCAGACAAGCATTAAAGAACAGGAATGATAAGTTCACAAATCACCTACACATCAACTTTCGCAGGTCTAGGATAATTTGCCCACTAATATCTTTTCTAGCAACCTATTACACTTTTGATGAATAGATAAACCTAGAATCATAGATTGGGTGATCAAATCAACCTAAGCATTAAGTCTAACAATAGTGAAGACAATCGATTATATAAAGCCCTATTTGTGTTCTGTTGCTAACCCATGAAACCCCTTTTGAAACCCCTAATCTAGCAAAGAAAACTACTCAGACATAGAGAAATGAATAGCCAACATAGATGAGAAATTCAATAGCATAAAAAATATAAAAATCACAAGGGTTCAGAATCGCTTCTCTAACGTAGCCGCTCTTCCTCTCCCTCACAAAACGTCGCTCCCCCAAAAACCAAAAGAAAAAAGGTAAGTATCTCTCTCCTAAAACCCTAGGTTAAATAGCATACAAGTAGAGAAAAATAAGGAAAGATTCCAAATTCAAATCTCCCTATTAAAAAGCGATCTCAGCCCTCTTTCTCTCACAAAGGATCGCCTAAAATAAGGGGAATTAGGCAGGGAATCGGCGCCAAGATGCTTGCCACGAGTCGTCATGAAACCGTAGAGTTGGGAGCATGTGCTCGGAAATCGGGAGCATGTGCTCCTGGGTCTAAAATTAGCTTTTCTGCTCCAATTCAACTCCTTTCTGCTCCGATTGCTCCTGCTGTTCCAATCCTTGCTTTTAGCTTCCTAGCCTCTTATTATAACCTGAAAAGGACTCAAACAACTACAAAACTATCAAATAAACGGGGTCAAAGTGAGTCAAAACCGTAACATATCAACTCCCCCGGACTTAGATCTTTGTTTGTCCTCAAACAAACTCAAACCAAGCGCCAAGAGAGCCAAGGTGGGAACTCGCAAAAATCTCAGAAACCGTGAGTAGACCATGACCTGCAGACCACATGTGTTAGAACAAGCTATACCGATTCTCACCAAAAACTTCTCCAGCAAACATCTCCAAAACCAGAACCATAATTGGCAATCAAACCCAGAAAAAGATCACTTTCCAGACAAAGACTCTTTACATTCAATTAAAATTGGCGTGAGCTTCTCATTAAGGGCATTAAGCTAGTGAAATCGAGGCTTGGTAGATAAAAGGCTGTTTTAATGGTGGAGCTATAGAGTGTTTAGAGGTTACCATTACTTCAAGAGATGCAGGATATCACACAAAATGGTAAGGGAGAGTGGACTCAT
>NC_025694.1:23413070-23417566 GCF_000633955.1 Camelina sativa | reverse complement strand
AATCATATGCATCTGCTTCCTCCTGTCCTATGCCCAACTCTTCATTAGTATCTTCATTTGACATTGAAGAAACAAAGTATCTGTAGGAGTTACACATTGTCACGGGATGTACCTGAAGGATTTCAGATGAAGCGGGAAGTGTCAAGTTGATCCGCCAGCACAACACCTTGAAGACAATGCGATACATCGAGCGTGGAGTTGTCGAGCATGGGCGAAAAAGGTGTCAGGCTAAAAAGGTGTTCGTTGGAAGCTACAAGCAAGTGGAGTGTTGAAGTTAACATAATGATGGGGTTTCTCCTATGACTCATTGGACAAAGAGAGGTTCTTGAAAAACATGGTGCATAGGAGGATTTGCTGGATAAAGAAGAGTATGTGAAGATTGTTGCTGCATATAAAAGAGAAGCAGCTCACATCCTTGTTCGGTTACCACTTTTATAGAGAGAAAAGTGTGTGTGTTTAGATCTAAGCAAGAAGAACAATATTGCTTGAGGGTTTCATTGGTGAGTGAATAAAGAGAGAGCATAGCTGTTGCTGTGCAGGTAAGGTTGGGTAGATTAGGATTGTTTCAGTGGCAAACCAACTGTTTTGGTGTTGCATAAAACTGATCAAACAAGCTTGTAAGAAAGTTGTTTGAGAAATTCTTAATAAAGCTCAGTTTACTGGTATCTTGGTGTTCTTGTAGTAGTATTCAAGGTTCTAGTTATTTCAATTGGTATCAGAGCGGGAAACCGATCTGAGACTGTCGTCTCTACACAGGTTAGATCCTAAGTTATGGAACCAAATACTGATGGTACGGGTACAAGTAAGAACATCATGCTGGATACTAAGAGATATGGGTATTGGAAAGTTCGAATGACACAACTCATCAGAGGCCAAGGAGAAGATGCATGGACAGCCGTAGAAGAAGGATGGGAACCTCCGTTTGATACAACAAAAGAGGGAGTTAAAGCCAGATGGACAATTGATGAGAAGAATCTGTCAAAATTCAATGCAAGAGCCATGAATGCCATTTTCTCTGGTGTGGATGAAGATGAGTTCAAACTCATTCAAGGATGCAAGTCTGCAAAACAAGCCTAGGATATTCTCCAACAATCTCATGAAGGAACGTCAAGTGTTAAGAGAACGAGACTTGATATGTTAGCTACTTAGTTTGAGTGTCTGAAGATGGCTCCAGATGAAACAATAGTGAAGTTTAGCTCAAAGCTCAGTGCCATAGCGAATGAAGCTGAAGTTCTTGGAAAGATCTACAAGGATCAAAAACTGGTGAAAAAACTGTTGAGATGTCTTCCAGCCAAATTTGCTGCTCACAAGGCTGTAATGAGGGTAGCTGGGAACACTGAGTCAATGACTTTTCCTGAATTGGTCGAGTTACTAAAATCTGAAGAAATGGAAGGTGATGAAGACAAAGTCAAACCATCTAAAAGCGTTGCGTTTCAGGCCGATGAAAAACCTGATCAGTTTCAAGAAATCAAAGATAACATGTCCTTGTTGGCCATAAATTTTGGTAAAGCTTTAAAAAGGGTTGAGAGAAACAACAACAGAGACACACGACGTTGGAGTAATACAAAAGGAGACAAACCAGGTGGTAGATCATCAAAACCAGATGCTGACTACTCTGGTAAGAGAAAGGAGATTCAGTGCTATGAATGTGGAGGGTATGGTCATATCAAACCTGAATGTCCCGTAACCAAACGGAATGAATTAAAGTGTCTTGAGTGCAAAGGCATGGGACACACAAAGTTTGAATGTCCTAACAAAACCAAGTCAAAAGAGAAATCCGTATTGAGCTTCAGTGACTCTGAGTCTGATGAGGAAGGGGAAGATCTGCTCAACTTTGTTGCTTTTACAGTTAGTGGAGATAATGTTCAGATAGGTGCTGAGTCTGATTCAGAGAGTGACGAAGAAATCAATCCTAAAGAGGAATACAGAATTCTGTATGACAGTTGGGTACAACTAAGCAAGGATAAGCTTAAGCTTATTCAAGAAAAGCTTACATTGGAATCTAAACTTGAAACAACCTATGAAGATGCAACGGAAAAGGTTAACCATACTCCACTCAAGGCTAATGATCAAACAACTGAAGAACTTCTTCAGAAACTGAGCAACCTTCAAGAAGAGTATTACAAAGAAAAGGGAAGAGCCATAGTACTTGAAAAGGAGTTGAATGAGAAACACAAGCAGATCAGGATGCTGAACAGTGGGATTAAGGATCTAGACAAGATTTTGTCCATGGGAAGAATAGATGCCACACACAGAGGTCTAGGGTATCAAAGAAATACTGGAACCTCAAGTGATATGATAGTTCAACCTGTGAACTTCGTGAGTGCCAATCACTTAGAAAAGGAAGCAGGTATATCTACTAACTTGAAGAAAAAATTTTCAGTGATAAAGAAATCAGAGGAAAGGCAGAACCATCCGTTGAAGGACCATCACAGGAGGGTCATAAGGAGAAGAACCTATGGGTGTGATCACTGTGGTGGCAATCATCAAAGAAAACACTGTTACAGTTTCAGAAAGAAGATCAATCTGTTGTGGAATCTCAATAAGTGTTACTTGGAGCCAGGGAAGTTCTGCTCCGTGTGGATCTCAAAGAAAGATTTGTATAGTGATCTGCTTACAGAAAGATCAGACTTCAACCTAATGAAGATGTATGAAGAAGATGATGAGATCTACATAAGTTGCAATCTAAAGGCTTTCAATGTTGTTTCTAGAGAAGACACAACCGAGAATATCAACTTAAGATGTAATCTAAGCTTGATACAACTTGGAGAGGATGACGAAGAAGCCAATGTAGCCCACACATCTACAGGCTCATCTGAAGGCGACTCGTGGTACTTTGATAGTGGATGCTCAAGACATATGACAGGAGATCAATCAGCATTAGACGAATTTGCACCTATTCTAGGTGGAAAAGTCACTTTTGGTGATGGAGGAAAAGGTCAAATCAAAGGAAAAGGGGTGATTGACAGATCCGACCAACCTCAACTAGCAAATGTGTATTTTGTTGATGGACTTCGTGCAAATCTAATCAGCATAAGCCAGTTATGTGATGATGGACTTAAAGTCACATTCACAAAAACGGAATGCGGTGCATATGATGAAAACGGAAACAAAGTTCTAGCTGGAGTTCGTTCAGGAAACAAATGTTATATGTGGAAAGAGTCAGAGATGTGTCTATCCGCTACAGTCTCTAAACTTGATCTATGACATCGACGGCTTGGTCACATCAGCACTCAGAGTTTAGTCAAGATAGTAAAGGCTAACGTTGTCAGAGGTATACCAAAGCTTGATGGAAAATCTGATGTAGTCTGCGATGCCTGCAGTAAAGGAAAACAAATCAAGGTACAACACAAGAAAATCGCTGATACTAGTTCAAAACGAATTCTGGAGTTGATACACATGGATCTTATGGGGCCAGTACAAACCGAGAGCTTGAATGGAAAAAGGTACACCTTTGTACTTGCTGATGATTTTTCTAGATTCACTTGGGTCAGATTTTTAAGAGAAAAATCAGAAGCTGTTGAGAGCTTCAAGATACTGGCTCTGCAACTTCAGACTGAAAAGGGACCTATAGTTCAAATCAGAAGTGACCACGGTGGTGAGTTCCAGAATGAAGAATTTGAGCAATTCTGCAACTCTCAAGGGATACGACATCAATACTCTGCACCAAGGACACCACAACAAAATGGGATTGTTGAAAGGAAGAACAGAACTCTTCAAGAAATGGCAATAGCCATGATTCACGGCAACAATGTGTCACCAAGGTTTTGGGCTGAAGCAATAAACACTGCTTGTTACATCATCAATCGTGTCTATGTGAAACCAAAAACCAACACCACTCCTTACGAAATTTGGAAAGGGAAAACTCCGAATCTGTGCTACTTCCACACGTTTGGGTGTATTTGTTACATTTTGAATGATAAAGATCACCTGGGTAAGTTTGACTCAAGGAGTGATGAAGGTATTTTTTTGGGATATGCTAAAAATAGTATGGCTTACAAGGTATACAACAAACGTCTCAAGAGAGTTGAAGAATCTGTTAATGTTGTATTTGATGATAGATCACCTACTAAAGAATTCCCTGTAGCTCAGGATGATGAAGATCTGCCAACTCTTTATCTAGAGAAAGTTGAAAAGGATCAGGAAGAATAAACAAGGGCTACTCAAGGACCAGCTGTGGACTCAAGGTTAACATCTTTGCAAGTTCCTAAGAATCACTCAGAATCGGATGTGATTGGCAACCTCGAAGGTCAAAGACAAACAAGAGGAGTTCAGATTAACTTTCGAGAAATGTTACAACATTCTTGTTTTGTCTCAACACTGGAACCATCTGACATCTTTGCAGCCTTAGAAGATGAGTTTTGGTTTGCTGCGTGTCATGAAGAGATTAATCAGTTTGTTAGGCATGATGTGTGTGATCTTGTTCCAAGACCTCCACAAGTAAATGTTGTTGGTACTAAGTGGATCTTCAAGAACAAGATTGATGAGGATGGAAA
>NC_025694.1:23410449-23411787 GCF_000633955.1 Camelina sativa | reverse complement strand
TGTCACTCAGCCAAAGGGCTTTGAAGACCCAAAATTTCCGAATCATGTGTACAAACTCAAGAAGGCTCTGTATGGATTGAAGCAAGCACCACGAGCATGGTATGAGCGTCTCACTGTGTTCCTTCTTGAAAATGGGTTTAAAAGAGGCAGTGTAGACAAGACTTTGTTTATCTATGAAGAAGGTTCAAATATCCTTATTGTTCAGATCTATGTGGATGATATTGTGTTTGGAAGCACTAATCCAAAACTTGTGAAGACCTTTGTCAAAGGAATGACTAAGGAATTTGAGATGAGCATGGTTGGTGAGATGAACTACTTTCTGGGATTACAAATCAAACAAAGTGATAGTGGGATTCACATCTCTCAATCAACATATGCAAAGAGCTTAATTCAAAGATTCGGAATGCAAACGAGCAAGTCATCCAGGACCCCTATGAGCTCAACAAGAAAGCTGTCGAAGGACTCAACTGGTCAAAACGTTGACGAAAAGCTCTACAGAGCTATGATTGGCAGTCTTCTCTATCTCACTGCTACTCGGCCCGATTTGTGCTTCAGTGTTGGTGTATGTGCTCGATATCAGGCTGATCCAAGGATGTCTCATCTGAATGCTGTCAAAAGGATCATCAAATATGTCAAGGGAACAACTGATCGAGGTCTGTTTTACTCTAAGTAAACTAACTCGAATCTTACAGGTTTCTGTGATTCTGATTGGGCAGGAAGTCTTGATGATCGACGAAGCACATCTGGAGGTTGTTTCTTCCTTGGGAATAATCTCATCGCCTGACACAACAAGAAGCAAAGTTGTGTGACTATGTCTACTGCAGAGGCTGAATACATTGCCATGGGGAGTTGCTGTACTCAACTCATGTGGATGAAACAAATGCTGTTTGATTATGGTATTGTATCCTCAACCCTCTTAGTTTACTGTGATAATGAAAGTGCAATCAATATCTCTAAGAATCCTGTTCAACACTCTCGCACTAAGCACATAGACATTAGGCATCACTTTATCCGTGAACTGGTTTAAAACAAGGTAATTGAGATCTCTCATGTGTCCTCAGATAAACAACTTGCTGATATCTTTACCAAACCTTTGGATTTGAACACCTTCGCACATCTTCAAACTTCAATTGGGTTGTGTGATCACTAATGTGTTTATATGTCTGAGCCTCATGCTGTAGGTTCTCGGTACAGGATTGCACAGCTCTTTGTTTTGCTTTTTATCTATGCATAATTAAAACCTCTGTTTTGGCAAGTCCTTTCAGAAAAACAGCTGCTCATCATGCTCTCCCTACAACGTTTCCAAAAAGGATGGATGAAGCAAAAAAAAAAAAAAAA
>NC_025694.1:23407802-23409459 GCF_000633955.1 Camelina sativa | reverse complement strand
CCATGAATTTGGCTTCACATCATGAGGATCTGTTCCGGTTGAGTATGATGAGTGTAGTCTAGTCTGTTGAGATCATTGAGTATGTTTTACATCTCTTTGAGCTAAGCAACTGCTAGTTTTTTTCATCTACTAATATCACAGCAGCTGTGCAACTCTTACTTGGCAATCTGTCTGTTTGACCTCAGCCATAGGACTCAGGTGTGGTATCCTCATCCTTTTGTTTGTTTGTTGTATATGTTATTTTGTCAGACATTTATCATATATATATATATGTGTATATGTACTATAATATTAAAAAAAAAACATTTTACTTTGTCTGAGGATGCTCTTGATGAGATTTCATATTTCTTGTTATCACAACTTTGTGTAAAACATTGATAACAAAGAATGTGTTTTTATCTCATTATGCTATGTGTGTAAGCACTGTTGCCTTTGTGTGGGTTTTGGTTTATGTGTTTGGGCCCAGTTTGTCGTTTGACCTGAAACTCTTTTCGGGCCCATGAACAAATCTCACATGTGTGTTAAGTGTCGTAGGTGGCTACCTATTTGGGAGACTGTCCTAAACCTAATTCATTTCTCTTTGTGCCGCTTTCGCCTTGTCTCTTTGTTGTCCACATCTCCTTTTTTTCGCTCCTAAAACCTTCCTCACATTCAGATCTCTTCACTCATTGATCATGGACCACGACAACCCACCTTCTTCGACTCTTGGTGCTGAGAACTCCACTCCTGCTGCTGAACAATCTTCCGCTGCTCCTGTTCTTTTTTCAGCAGACCCTCCACTTGTTCTAAAGACCGAACCTGGAGTCTCTCAACCTAAGAAGACCAAGCGTAAGCCTCCTCCTCTTCCTCCTAGCAAACGTTCCTGTGTTCGTGCATCTGGATCCAAAGGAAAGTCTAAGCCATTGCCCGCTCCAACTCGTCGCATGCCTCGTCGTAGGTCTACTCGCTCGTCCACTCACGATGACCTTGAAGATGTCACTGACACTTCACTTCCAAAGCCTAATCTCACTGCAGAGGATGTTGCAGAAGTTCCTCTACCGACGTACCTCTCTCGCTATGTTGCAAATCGCCGTCTCACTGCTGCTCGTGATCGGAACTACCCTAAACTGAAGTTTCCGTCCTCAGATCCCTACTCATCTCAGTTCTTCTCCGAACTCACCATGCGTCGTTTTCAGACTATCTCAGATCGCCCCTTTAATGAGATGGGCTTCCTTGCTGCTGATAACCCTCACGGTGGTGATGCATACAAAATCCTGTCGGATTTTGGTATTCTGCCTACGATTACTGAAGTTGATTCGTTTGTTGGGGCTGTTGTCAAAGAGTTCTATGCCAACCTGGCTGAAGCTGAAACAGAGGGGATCGACACACTCAAAGTTTATGTCCGTGGATCCATGTATGAGTTCTCTCCATCTCTCATCAATGCCATGTATTAGCTTCCCAATGAGTCGTACCCTTTGAATGCGACTCAGATCCAAGTTCTTGACAGTCTTGATGAGATTGTCACTCTCCTCACTGATGGTCGGATTCGTACTTGGGAGCTTCACAACAAAAAGGAGATGGGCGATACGGTGGCGATGCTTCAGAAGATCTGTTGTCAGAACTGGATGCCCACAATGAACCCCAGCTTTATGTCTGCTGAGCGGTCTATACTCCTCTT
>NC_025694.1:23374069-23407163 GCF_000633955.1 Camelina sativa | reverse complement strand
AAAGAGTTCTATGCCAACCTGGCTGAAGCTGAAACAGAGGGGATCGACACACTCAAAGTTTATGTCCGTGGATCCATGTATGAGTTCTCTCCATCTCTCATCAATGCCATGTATTAGCTTCCCAATGAGTCGTACCCTTTGAATGCGACTCAGATCCAAGTTCTTGACAGTCTTGATGAGATTGTCACTCTCCTCACTGATGGTCGGATTCGTACTTGGGAGCTTCACAACAAAAAGGAGATGGGCGATACGGTGGCGATGCTTCAGAAGATCTGTTGTCAGAACTGGATGCCCACAATGAACCCCAGCTTTATGTCTGCTGAGCGGTCTATACTCCTCTTCATGATTCTCAAAGGCCATCGCTTTAACTTTGGGAAATTGGTCTTTGATGAAATTTGTGCCTGCAGCTCCGTGGTCGTGAATGTTTCCTCCAATGTTCGTCTCATTCTTCCCAATCTCATCGATCAGCTCCTGCGTCTCCAACGCATTGTTCCTGCTCTCTCCGGTGATGTTACCTCTGCTGCACCTGTTAAGTTCAAGATTGAGCCGAAGGAGCTTCTCTCCTCTCAGACTCCACTCACTCTTCTGTCGGATATTCGCCACTTGCATGACTTCACCAAACTCATGATGGAACGTCTTGTAGGTAAGTCTCTCTCCTCTTCCACTTTCTCTGATCATTTCTCTCTAGTTTTTATATGAGTTTGTGCACTCAAGTAGGGGGAGATTACCTTGATATCGTTTATTCTGAGGGTGAGGGTGATCCTGAAGATGAGGAAGACGGTGATGAAACCGAGAGTGGCTGAACAAATTCGTGTATGCTCTCTAACGGTTATGTATTGCATTTACAATTGCAGAACTCTGATTTTTTTTAGTTCTACTCGGCTATGTATTGAACCTTTGAACCTTATGCTGCTCTGAAGTATTTCAGTTATCTTAATGCCTTGTGGTTCAGTTTTGGGTTTTCTGTTCAGTTTGCATCACTAACTTGTTATAGGAAGCTTGAGGCACACACTCAGATAAAAAGAGGGAGATTGAAGAAACAGAGTATCTGTAGGAGTTACACACTGTCACGGGATGTACCTGAAGGATTTCNCTCCTCTCAGACTCCACTCACTCTTCTGTCGGATATTCGCCACTTGCATGACTTCACCAAACTCATGATGGAACGTCTTGTAGGTAAGTCTCTCTCCTCTTCCACTTTCTCTGATCATTTCTCTCTAGTTTTTATATGAGTTTGTGCACTCAAGTAGGGGGAGATTACCTTGATATCGTTTATTCTGAGGGTGAGGGTGATCCTGAAGATGAGGAAGACGGTGATGAAACCGAGAGTGGCTGAACAAATTCGTGTATGCTCTCTAACGGTTATGTATTGCATTTACAATTGCAGAACTCTGATTTTTTTTAGTTCTACTCGGCTATGTATTGAACCTTTGAACCTTATGCTGCTCTGAAGTATTTCAGTTATCTTAATGCCTTGTGGTTCAGTTTTGGGTTTTCTGTTCAGTTTGCATCACTAACTTGTTATAGGAAGCTTGAGGCACACACTCAGATAAAAAGAGGGAGATTGAAGAAACAGAGTATCTGTAGGAGTTACACACTGTCACGGGATGTACCTGAAGGATTTCAGACAAAGCGGGAAGTGTCAAGTTGATCCGCCAGCACAACACCTTGAAGACAATGCGATACATCGAGCGTGGAGTTGTCGAGCATGGGCGAAAAAGGTGTCAGGCTAAAAAGGTGTTCGTTGGAAGCTACAAGCAAGTGGAGTGTTGAAGTCAACATAATGATGGGGTTTCTCCTATGACTCATTGGACAAAGAGAGGTTCTTGAAGGACATGGTGCATAGGAGGATTTGCTGGATAAAGAAGAGTATGTGCAGATTGTTGCTGCATATAAAAGAGAAGCAGCTCACATCTTTGTTCGGTTACCACTTTTATAGAGAGAAAAGTGTGTGTGTTTAGATCTAAGCAAGAAAAACAATATTGCTTGAGGGTTTCATTGGTGAGTGAATAAAGAGAGAGCATAGCTGTCGCTATGCAGGTAAGGTTGGGTAGATTAGGATTGTTTCAGTGGCAAACCAGCTGTTTTGGTGTTGCATAAAACTGATCAAACAAGCTTGTAAGAAAGTTGTTTGAGAAATTCTTAATAAAGCTCAGTTTACTGGTATCTTGGTGTTCTTGTAGTAGTATTCAAGGTTCTAGTTATTTCAGGCATCTCTTCAGATTTTGAGCAACCCGCAAATTTTGTATCTGAGTTGTTCCTACAGATCCTATAAACAATAGAGAATCCATATTAGATATAGAGACAGACTACAAGATATGAATGACGTAGCAAGTATGGAAAGGATACAAAACAGCTACAAGCACAAAGTCCAAATGTGATGAACATCAGAAAGATGAAAAAACTCCATCTGCTTATACAATTGACATTCAGTTACAAGTACCAGATGAATTCACTGTAAGGATTTTCAAAAAATGTTGGATAAATTATATAAGAAACTTATCAGAAAATAAGAAGTTCTAATAAACTCGTTTTTAACTTTGATACAAGTGAGACGAATACAAAGTTAAAACAAATTTGTACACTCCAACAAGATTAACGACAATATGTAACACACTGGAAATTGCTAAAAAAACAACATAGCATGTAACAAACAGAATAATCAACAAGAATGAAGTATTATCATCGTGAGGGGGTACAATGAAAAATTAGCCAGAACAGTGTGTAGCAGTACAAAGACATTGTCCAGTAAAATTGGCCACATTCATACCAAGTTATGATCACATGAAAAAGTAAAAGAAAACACGTAATAACAAAAACATCTGTAAATTGCATTAAAACAAGTACATATTCAATATGAAATAATATAACATACCATCTGGAGCTCTCGTCAATTGATCCTACAACAGAAGCAGGTATCCGTCGCCATTTATAGCAATCATCACATCGAACCCAAGCACTCTCTGAGGAAGAGTTATCCTCAATAGTACCGTCCACAACCATTTCCCCAAGGTTCACATCTGATGATATGGCACCATTAATGGCACTGGTTTTCCCAATATCTAGAAGGCGGAAAGCTAACAACTCTAGAAGGCGAATGCGACAAAGGAGACGTAAGACAGTGATACAGATGCTCTAGCTAAGTCTGGGAACTTGTCTGCTTCCCAGTTTGATTGCCATTCGTCTACACGGATTGAAGCTGAAGTTGAAGCCGATGCAAGAAGATATGCTAGCATCTGGTAACATCGAAAATCACTTTAACACTTAAGAATTTAACGGGAACGAAGTTGAATTCAAATTCAAGGGATTATAAGCCTAGACGAACTAAAATTTAATGGATCACTAGAGTGGTAACATCAATGATATGTCACTACACATAGACGAATACTGAAGTATGTACATAAATCAGATACAATTAGCTCAAATGATGAAACCAGTCATATCTTTGGTTATATACTTTGAGACTTCAAGTATCTTGAGATGAAATATCATAATGTCTTTTGTAATCTTCTTTTGTAAACTATTTGACTGATTTAAAAGCACAAAGGTTTCTAATCACAGAGAGGCAGAAGGAACATACTTGATCAAGACCAAATTCCAAGAAATGCCGCAGGTTATCTCCGGATGCTAGTAGATAACAGGTATACAAGATCACATATCATAAAACCTGAGTAGACAAAACCAATCACATTCGCAGCCAAACAGAACCTGCAACCCAAAATGCAAAGAAAAACACAAGAATAAATCAACTCTAGAAAACATTTACAGGAAAGTTTAGCAGTTTAAAAAGTAATCCAAAGAGAAACTATTATAAGGTTAAGCTAGACCAAGTCAATAGATAACCACATTAGCTCTAAACGACTTCCGTGGCTAATTTCATCAGAAAGCTTCAAAATTTCAAACAGAGATTTAAACCAAATCAGAGTACGTAATCTAGCCAAATATTTTTGACCTCGAATGAAAATCAAAACCTAAACTTAGTCTAATTCCTGGTCAGTGGATAACTTTATCAGCTTAACCGGCTAACATAAACCAAATCTAGCCAAAACTATGCGACGTCAGATGAACATCAAACCTTAAGTTAGTCATATTCCTGGATAACTTCATAAGCTTAAACGACTTGTATGGCTAAGAAGAGCTTCAATTTCCACACAGTGAATAAACCAACTCAGAATCATCTAGCCAAATATACTTGACACTCCGATAAAAATCAAACCTTGGAAAACTTCATTAGCAACTGCAAATTGCACACACAAATTAGACGAGTGAGATCAGACTTATCTAGCAAGTAACACATTAGAAACTGGTACTAATATAATAGCCTTCCCTTTAGGTTCTTAAGCCATGTACATTCCTACACTTAGGGGGGTGATAATAGCCTTGCCTTAGGTTGCATATATATATATATATATATATATATATCTAATTCAAAACAACATTGAATTGTAAATGAGTTGATTCTCAACTGGAGCATGAAAACCAGGTGTTCAAGTTACACAGTGAGACCTCTACAAAACCAGAGATACAAAAGTTGAAACCTTTTCTCCTAAACAAATAATAATCTAGTATCGAAAGCTAGATTCCTGAAACTTGGATGACAACAGCTTTGACTATAAAGTTGCATATATGATATATCTAAATTCAAAACAACTTGGTGATTAACAACAATGTTCAATTACCAATGATCATAAATTGAGTTAAAAGCTGTTGGCTTTCCCACCTAAAAAGTATTGGATAGAAATGAGTTGATGAGTCTCAACTGGAGCATGAAAATGAGATAGGTCTTCTTAGGGAGAGATATAAATCTGATCCAGAAGCTTACCAAAAGTTCGGAGAACGGTGAATCACAAGGTAGAAGGTGAAAGAGATAAGAATATCACCTCGGAGCAAAGGATTCGGTGGTGGTCGATAATTATGAATTAACAGAGAGAAGGGTGTAAGAAAATATTATTATTCTATTAACGTTCATGTGCGGCTGTATGCCTTACATATATAATAAAAGTGCAAATCCGGTTTACATAGATACCGGTTAATTAGGGAAAATGAAATACTAAACCAAAGTAATAGTAAAACCAAATAAAGAATAAAACAGTGGAGAAGAGATGCTTGAGAGACGTGTGATTCCTATCACAATACTCCCCTCTTCAAAGAATTCTTGTCCTCAAGAATCAAATGCAGGGTATTTGCTAACAAAATCCTGATAATATTCCCAGGTAGCTTGATCTCGAGATTTTCCTTTCCATTGAACAAGAATCTTAGTGACTGCTTTGTTATGCCGCTGTACTGTTTTACGGTCAAGAATGAATTCGGGTTCCTTTGCAACACCCACGTCCATCATAAATTGAGGCAAGGAAGGAGCAGATGTAGGAGGGTTAGGACAAAGTTTCAGCTGACTAACATGAAACACATCATGTATGGTGGTTCCACGTGGTAGAGCAAGTTTGTAAGCAACATTTCCTACACGGTCAATCACACGAAAAGGGCCATAGAAGCAAGGTGAGAGCTTGTGAAGTACCTGCTTGGTTTTGAGAGAATTATGTCGGTAGGGTTGGAGTTTGAGATAGACATGATCTCCGATAGTGAATTCCCTAAATGACCGGCGAGAATCTGTTTGTTGTTTCATTTTGTTTTGTGCTCTGAGTATGTGAAACTTTAGCATGTTAATGATTTCTTCCCTTTGTTGAAGGTTCCGATCAACGACGGCAGAAGAACTTTCCGCCTGGCAAGTAAGGCAAGTGCACTAGAGGTGGCTGGCCGTAGATAACCTCAAAAGGAGAGCAGCGAATAGCACTGTGATATGTAGTGTTGTACCACCACTCAGCTAAAGGTAACCATTTGCTCCAAGTATGTGGGGCATCAGCAGTCATACATCGTAAATAAGTTTCCAAAGTCTTATTAGTTACCTCGGTTTGACCGTCCGTTTGTGGGCGATATGCTGTAGAAAACTTTAAATTCACACCATGAACCCGAAACATCTCTTTCCAGACTTCACTAAAAAAGGTGGGATCTCTGTCACTTACTATGTCTTTAGGCATACCATGGAGCTTGAATATGTTATCCAGATACAACTGAGCCACATCAACCGCTGTGTATGGGTGAGATAAGGCTAGAAAGTGAGCATTCTTACTTAGCCTATCAATAATAACTAGAATACAGTGTTTGCCTGATGATGGTGGTAGTCCCTCGATAAAATCTAGGCTGATTGATTCCCAAACGCCAGTAGGGACCGGTAGAGGCTGCAGCAAACCCGGTTTGGCGGCTAAGTCATACTTATTCTATTGACAAACAGAACAATTTTGCACGTAGTTCTGGACTTCCAAACTCATTTGTGGCCAGTAGAATAATGACTTCACTCTATGTAGTGTGGTGTCTCTGCCTGAATAACCCCCTATTGCTGAATTGTGTAACCATTTAAAAATGTGAAGTTTAACCTCGGTGTTATTACCAACTACCAACTTTCATTTTCTTCGGAGTTCATCATTAGTATAAGTAAACGCAGGGTGAGAGGCCTTGTCAGATTGGAGCTCAGATATAAATTTCTGCAAATGAGGATCAGTTTGCCATAACAACTTGAGAGAGTCATAGAATCCATGATGAGCTTGAGAAAGGGTGATATGGAGAATTTGAGACCCTGAAACCCGTGAGAGTGCATCAACTGCACAATTTTCCTTTCCCTGCTTATATTAGATCTCATATGTGTACCCCATAAGCTTAGACAACCACCTTTGTTGAAAGGGAGTTGTTACCTTCTGTTCCAAGAGAAATTTCAAGCTTTTCTGATCTGTCTTAATAAGGAATGGTCGGTGGGCGAGATAGGCACTCCACGTTTGTACATCGTGCACCACTGCCATCAATTCTTTCTCATAAACAGATGGGGATTGATGTTTAGGACCCAATTCTCTACTAATGTACCCAATTGGGTGTTTATCCTGCATCAAAACAGCACCAATTCCAGAGTTAGAAGCATCTGTCTCTATCACAAATAACTTGTTAAAGTCAGGGAGAGCTAGAACTGGAGACGAGGTGATGGCTGCCTTTAGTGCTATAAAGGCTTGTGTAGCATCTGAACACCATAAAAACCTGTCCTTCTTAAGCAGAGTGGTGAGTGGACGAGCAACAACACTATAGCCCTTGATAAACCGTCTGTAGTAATTGGCTAGTCCTAAGAAACTCTGCAGCTGCTTTTGAGTCGAGGGTATAGGCCACTATTCAATTGCCTTGATCTTGCTAGGATCAGTGCTCACACTATCTGCAGATATAAAATGGCCCAAATATTCGATAATGGTAGCTCCAAAAGTACACTTGGAAGGTTTAAGATACAGTTGTTGTTCGCGGAGTATGGTGAAAACCATGTTCAAATGCTGGAGATGCTCTTCCCACGTATGACTGTACACAAGAATGTCATCAAAGAAGACAAGCAAACATTTTCTAGCAATACTCTGAAATACATGATTCATGAGGCTTTGAAATTTGCAAGGAGCATTTGTAAGACCAAACGGCATCACCAAATACTCGTAGTGTCCAGAGTGTGTTTTGAAAGCTGTCCTATTCACGTCGGATGGTGACATTCTAATTTGATGGAATCCAGCCCTGAGATCCAACTTGGAGAAAATTTTAGATCCACCTAACTCATCTAATAAATCTTCAAGCAATGGTATAGGATACTTATCTTTAATTGTCTGCTTATTGAGGCCTCTATAATCCACACATAATCTCCAAGAGCCATCTTTTTTCTTAACAAGCACAGCGGGAGAGGCATACGGACTGGAGCTGTACTGAATAATCCCTTGTTGCAGCATATCCTTAACCATAGTATCGATCACATCTTTCTGTAGCGAGGAGTATCTGTAAGGTCGTTGATTCACAGGATTGGCTCCAACGACAAGGGGAATCTGGTGATCAAATCCTTCTCTAAAAGGAGGAAGTTCAGTAGGCTCCGCAAACAAGTCTGCATAAGATGTTAACAAAGGCTGCAAAGAGGTTAAGTGTACAGAATCAGTTCTTGTGGCAGATATATAAGAGAATAGGGCATCTGTTTGCAGAGATTTGGAGGGAGAATCTAAGTCGTCGATTTCTCTGAGCTGAAGCATTGCAATTTGTGGTTCTTGAAGCAACAACTGATTGAGACAACCACCGCTAATCAACTTACATCCGACTTTTGTAACACCACGCAAGATATGTCTAATGCCGTTGAAAGTGAAATCCATTCTCAGGTTCAAAAAAATCCCACAAGATGGGACCGAGAGTAACAAGCCACTGCACTCCTAACACCAAATCACAACAGTCGAGAGGTAGAGTTCTGATTTCTGTAGTAAAAGTGTAATTCTGCATAGACCATGTGAAATAACTGCACTTGAAACCAGTTTGTAAATTGTTCCCATTTGCTGCTGAGACAGACATGGGCTTGATAATTTCCAGCAAACAACCCAAGTCTTTAGCTGCATTTAACTCCAAAAAGTTGTGTGTACTACCAGGATCTAGCAAAATATGAATCTTCTTCTTCCCATACTGACCAATGATCCGCATACAATTGAATGTGGTAGAGCCGCTCAGAGCATTCACAGATATAGTTGGTGTTTTATCAGGCCGATCATCTATTACTTCCTGTAACATTAGCTCTGTAACTCCCTCTTCATCTGACATAATATCTTCTTCACCCTCCATGTAAAGAATTTGTCCTCTCTTATGTTTCAAATGATGTCCTGGAGAAAAAGGTTCATCACAAAACATACAAAGGCCTTTGGCTCTCCTATCTTGCATCTCTTGGTAAGAGAAATTTTGGGCTGGTTTTTCAGAAGTGGTTCGTGGTGTGAAGGTTGGTTTGGGTGATGGGAGTATAGGAGCAGTTGTCGGATTGAGGATGGGCTGGGGTTTGTAGTATGGGTTGAAAGAAACTCGATTTTGTTTGGATGGAAATTGGAGGAGTTAAGTTTCGTGTAATTTGGCAAGATGACCTGCTTCCGAGACTGTTTGCACCTCGAACTGTCTCACATGTAAGGCTAGATGTGGACTCATATTTGCCAAAAAGATGATGAGCGCATATGACTTTGGTAGCGACAACCGTGTAAGAGCACATTCAAATTTATTTAAGTAAACATCCAAAGTATCACCAACTTGCTTCAAGGTGACTAACGAAGCCAATGGATCATCGTAAGGTTCACCAAAGCGACTAGAGATGGCAACGATGTATGCTGGCCATAAAGGATAACCACCACATCGTTCATGGATGTAATTGTGATGCCATTGCAAAGCATTACCCTCGAGATAAAGAGACGCAAAACGAAATTTTTGCTCCGGTGGTGTGTTGTCAAGCATGAAAAATTGCTCACACCTATAAATCCAGTCATTGATCTTTGTGCCATCAAAGGTAGGGAAGCCAATTTTCGTCAGCCTTGAAGCCAGTCCATTAGGCAAAAAAGGTGTTGTCTCTTGCTCAAGTGGAGGTGTCGGGTTAAGATCGTGTGCATATTGGTTAAGACTGGGTGGGTCGGGTGTGTTTGGGTTTTGTGATGACGATATGGTTGAGGTGGATGGGTCTGATTCATGAGGTCGGTTAAACTGGGTCAAGGTCTGTGACATGAACTTCGAGATTGTCTCTTCTAGACTAACCCGCGATTTCACCAAACCTTCAATCTTGGAGTTGAGGTCATCTGTGACCTTCTTCTGGTCATTAATTTGTTTTGCCATGGTCTGTAATCTGGTAGCATCTGCCATGATTTACGGTCCGAGGTTCGTTCTGCTCTGATACCAATGAGATAGGTCTTCTTAGGAAGAGCTATAAATCCGATCCAGAAGCTTACCAAAAGCTCGAACAACGGTGAATCACAAGCTAGAAAGTGAAAGAGATAAGAATATCACCTCGGAGCAAAGGATTCGGTGGTGGTCAATGATTATGAGTTAACAGAGAGAAGGGTGTAAGAAAATATTATTATTCGATTAACGTTCATGTGCAGCTGTATGCCTTACATATATAATAAAAGTGCAAATCTGGTTTACATAGATACCGGTTAATTAGAGAAAATGAAATACTAAACCAAAATAATAGTAAAACCAAATAAAGAATAAAACAGAAGAGAAGAGATGTTTGAGAGACGTGTGATTCCTATCACAGAAAACCAAATGTTCAAGGTTATACAATGAGAGAGCTCTCTTTCTTCTTCGGAATGATCTTTCTCTTTCTTTTGTTTTCAGTTCTTCTTATTCTTCAATTTTTGAAAGGTTTTAACCAAAATTAGACACTTTTAATCATTATTCGAAAAATCATTCCTTTTGATTTACTCAATACTCATTTTTGCAAATTTCATTCCTTTCTTTCTTAATGGTTTCCTGGGAGCTTCGAACCCTTAGTTTATGTTCTTCTATGCATGTAACTGAATCGGAGATTAGTAACATTTTGCTTAATTTGTGTTGAAATAATTATTGAATTGGATGATTGAAACAAGTTCAAGCTTTTAAATTTTTGTGAATGTGTTCTGAATTCTGATCCGCAGGTTGTGTGGTATCCAGAATTGAATTTGGTTGTTCAAGGTACAATCTTTCAATCTTTTTTTTTTTCAAACTTTAAAATGTCGAGGAACATAGTGTTACTAATTTGGATCAGAACACATTGTTAAGTTGATTTGGTTTAACATGTCATATTTTCTAAATACATCTTTTGTTGGTTACCGCATTGGAGAATTTATAGATTCAGATTTGTGTATGCACAAAGCACATATGTATAAGATGACTCTATAGTAGAAAATGTTTCATAATTTTGACGGTGTGTTAATGTTTTTGCAGATTGTGAAGGATTTGCTGAATACTTTTCCTTCAGTTCTGAAAAACAGATCCCTGCTACAACCATAATAAGTGGTTCAGCTACAAAGAAAACAGGAGGTTCAGTTACAAAGAAAACAGTCGTCGACCTGTCACCTTTCGCAGCTAGCTTTCCATATATTCCTGGCCTGAAAGAGCTAAACTAGTCAACTTAAACATGCCAAAATTTGTCAGATGGGATTGGCCACTTGGAATTCTTAGAATAACTGGACTTGAGCGGAAATGATTCTGAGAGCTTACCAGAAGATATGAATAGAATTTCCCGGTTGAAAACTCTATGGCTCCAGCAAACTCAAGGAATTGACAGAGCTAACTCAGGTGCAGTCACTCACTCTTTCCAAATGTAGGAACCTCAGATCATTGGTGAATCCCTCTGATGCCTTGACAATTGCAAGAACGTGATGTCATTATTAGACCAGCTAAGTCATTTCACCAAGTTAGATCTCAGCAGCTATTAAAGCATTAGAGATCTTACCTCATTGGTAACTCTCTGCCTCAATAACTGCAAGAAACTCAAATCGGGGTGAAAGAAATGCCACTGAGCCTTCAGTTTCTCGATGCACGCACATGGCTGTGATTCTCTTGAAGCTGATGCTTTAGAACATTTCAGAGGGAGACTTAACAAAGAGGTGAACATGGCTGTGATTCTCTTAAAGCTGATCCTTTAGAACATTGCTATGATTAATCCAGTCTCTTTAACACCTTTTTTTTTTTTCAGGTACCGCGTAATGCCTGCTTCCAAGATAATGAGATTAAGAGGATCACCAAGCCATAAAGAGTCGCCTGGCCAAGTTCCTACACTGCTCATATTTGTGTGCCATGCTTATGAATGTTCTTCTCATTATGATCCTGTGTGAACAGCTACGTTGATGACTTTTCATGGCCTTTCGAATGAAGTAAGTAAGAGTGTTCAAGCAAACCATTTATTTCAGTTTTAATTTCAGCTGTATCTGTGTTCTTATTGTATCTTTGAAAGCGAGAGAGAAACTTTGTGAAATAGAGATCATTTAGTGTAAGTTATTTTACTAAATGATCTAGTGTAATGAAGCTGTTCACGAAACAGTAGAAACACCATCATAAATTGAATCTTAGTTACAAGAGAATTTTATTGTTTTTGATAAAGACAAAACACAGAGTTAGAGGAAATAAAACAAAAAATACAAAGAAAAGCTAGAAACCAAACTTCAAGATTTCTCTACTAAGATCTTGCCTATTAAGTAACATCCGATTGTAATTGTATCAAACACACGATCACATGACATGGATGTTGCATTTGGATGATCGTTTAGGAAGAGCAAGAAGATCATTTGTGAGTTGCAACTTGTTGTCTGCCTCATCACTAATATTCACTTTCATCTCTTCAAGATTCTCCATTTCTCTCAAGAAGCACTTCACTTGGTTCAGTTCCTCGAGACTTCCTTTATACCTTTGTATCTCAACCACCTTCACAACAGTCCCACCATTAATGTTAACCCCACAATCGCTTATGCCGCACAAACCATTAAGGACTAGAGTTTCTAGCTTTGGAGCCTTTTCAATCATATTGCTAAGCAATTTCCAATATTCTTTCTTATTACCCTCAAAATGTAGAGTGGCCAAGTTCTTAAACATGGGATTCTCATCAAGATCAAGGCATGCAACACATCAAAGCAACAAACAAACCATCAAACAAGACAAAGAAAGAAAGAATAAGTGAAAGGAAAGAGATAGAGATGGGGATCAGAGACATGCCTCAACAGTAGAAGAAGAGAGGTAAAGGATTTGAAGACTGGAGATAGAATTCACGATTTTTAAACAGGTGTTGTGTTCATAACCCCATCTCCCGTTCCGTGGGAAAACAAGATTCAGGCGGGCTTCTAAAAGAGCATTGAAGCAATCCTCCGATTCATAGAGACAAGTTAGATAATCAGAGTAGTCGAGGTAGACAAGACTGGGTGTGTAGATTGACAAAACGCGAGGGGATTGAACATCGTTATTGTAGTGAACTGTGAGTTTCTTGATGTTGCCGTGGTCTATAAAGTGAGGTGCTGAAAGATCTTCGAATTCACAATCTCTATCTCTAATGTAAATGTGATGTATATATAATTCTTCGAGCTCAGGGCAACCCTCAAGCATCACATCACACAGACAACAATTTGAAAACGAAACTGTGTGGAGGTGGCGCAGCCTAAGAAACTGGTTTGTAGCTCAATCAAGGGAATTGAATTATTCTCTTGAGACCTACTTCGCTGAATCAAGAGATTTGCGTAAATCTCTTGAGACCGACTTCCTGTTTTGATGAAGCTAATCAAATCAAGACAAGGGATGAGAAACAAATCTCGTTTATTAATTATCAAAAGCTGCCTTAAAACCTTAACCCCAAGAGCACTTATATAGTTTCCAACCTAGGTCACAACCGACGTAGGAGAAAGTAAATAAAAAGACTTAAACACCCAAAGAAGTCTTTCTTAGAAAACAAGAAAAAGGAAATTAACAAAAACACGTAAAATCCAATAATACGTATCTAAGCCATCAAGATGCTGCTGCATCAGGAGGAGAGACTCTTTAGCAGGGGAAGACAAACCTCCCTCAAAGGAGACTTACCGAGACAAAGTTATGTTCCTAAAGTGAGCTTGACCCAGGGGCGGACGCAAGGCATTGAAGGGTGGGGCACGTGCCCCACGCAGTTTTTTTTTTGTTTTTTTCAATGTTTTCAAAACTGGACTGGACCGGCGGTCGAACCACGTTAACCCGCGAACCGGCAGCATACTCAGGTTGGATTAATATCAAAATCCAAAGAAAATTGAACCGGTAAAAAAACCATATCAACCCGCCAAAAACCCAAAAACTGGTGAACCATTGAACCGGATAAAACCGGGTTCTAACTTTTTTTTGTAAAAACGAGTGCAATTAATTACCTTTCTAGTTTTATTTTTAGCAGTAGTAGGGTTTCTTAAAATAAAAATTCTCGTAATTGAACTTTTTACTTTTCATATTAGTTTTTTTTCTTTTAGTTTGAGTTCTCTGCAACTCACACCACAAATCTTCAAAATTAAAGTAATTTTATTGAAACTAATTATTTTTATAATAAAAGATGTTTGATCAGTGCATGTTTTGGTAATCAATTTGGTGTTCATTTTTTCTCTAGTATACGTAATAGAAGAGAATGATTATTAAAATATTTTATTGGTAATGGTTAGTTTGTTACACTTTAAGTTTATTATTTAAAAAAAATTATGATTATTGAAATATTTTATTTGGTGTAACCAATTATATCATAGTTGTAACCATTGAAAAAAAATAGAAAACATATCCTTCCTTATTATTTATAAAAATATCATCAAAATCAATTAAACCCGGTTAACCCCAGTCGAACCGTATTGACTCATGACCCAGAAACTTTCCCGATTCAGTTACCGGTCCGGTTTTAAAAACATTGGTTTTTTTCCTTTTCTTCATACAACTTACTCAATTATCTTCAGTCTAATAGGTAATTTTGAAAGGTGCCCCACTCTAATTACAAACCAAAGATGTGCCTTAACCCCAAACGGCCAAACCAGTCATACAAAGAAGGAAATAAAATATTTCAACCCAAAATAAAACACCCATATAAAATTTTTTATTTCTATAAACAAATGTATCCGACAATTATTTCTTTTAATTGTGCAAAGGAAGCCTGCGAATTATAATAACAACGATGGAAGATTTATATTTAGCAATATAGCATCATTGACCTAGTTTTTCCTCTGTTAACTAAAACTTTTTTTTTATTGTTTTTTTCTTCCAGTTGTAACTTCTAAAACAAACGTGTTTATACTTTATAGTAAGTAATTATTTTGTGATTAATTTATACAATGGAAAATTCTCTAGTTAAAATAATCGTTTTTTTTATCTAGTTTTATAAAACTATTTTCTATGCTTCAAACTTATGCATTATGTTATTTTATATTATAATTGATAATTTGTTCATATATCAGTATTTCAATCCAAAATATAATTAATGGTTTCTAAAGGGTAGCCTAATTTGTTTTGCTGAAAAAAAAGTTGATAAAGTGACATGACGAAAATTTTATTTAGTATAAAAAACCTATTGTAATTTAATAGGTTTTTAAATTTATAATACAGCTTCTTTTCATGTTCATATAATTTTTTTTCGTTATATTGTGCCCCATGCTAAAAATGTTTCTGGATCCGCCACTCGCTTGACCAATGTGTTGTTAATGTATAGGGTGTTAGGAAGAAGACTTGGTGGCTTGTGCATCAAAGGCATATTTATGCGAAGATCAAGATCGGAAAGGCCTTGTTCCAATGCCTTTGATATCCATCTGCGAGTAAGAGCCATGCGGTGAACATCATCATCTTGATATTTTAGTGAGAATTTCTTCAAGGAATTGTTGTTGGAAACTGAAACTGAAAGTGTTTTATCCACGAAATCTCTGAAGCTATTCGATGCGTCTTCACTGTGTCTCTCGGTCTCGGGATAGAGTAAATCAGAGTCGTCTTGATCGAGAGATGAGCAGAGAAGATTCATTATATGGAACAGAGTCCTCCATCTTTTGGAGAGAATTGAGGTATATAAGCAGCTCGTTTAGTAGGAAGAAACGACAAGATATGAGCAAGTATCTCATCTGGAAGAGAGCTGATTGAATCTACGGAGTCAGATAACAATGCTACCTTTTTGCTTTTGGTCTCCATAACAAAATTGCGTGGCGGAGACGGTATCGATTTAGGGTTCTCAAAGTGGTTCAACGGCAAGAAGGCAAAGATGGTAACAACGTATTAGGGTTCTCAAAAGTAAAAACTTAGAAGGGGACCAAATGTTTTTTTTTTTATTATGTGGCATGACTTATTTGCCTCATAATTATTAGGTATACCGTATACATAAAAAAATTCTAATTTGAAATAGTTTAATAATTCGATAGAAAACTATTATAATGATCAAAAGATATATCATGAGCATGAATTGGTCTAAAATATGCTGTCAAAAAAAAAAAAAAAATTGTTCATATAAGAATCCGAAAAAAAAACTTAATTTTCGATTTAATTCTGAAAAGTCCGTGAAAAGGAATATGATATGCAGTATGTAATTGTGACAACCGGGACGGACGACATCAACCTCCATGAATTCATTATTCACACGACCACTAAATTAAACCAAGCAATTTGATTGTTAAAAACAAACATTATTTAGCTAGCACGTTTAAAACTTTTGTAGATTCATTTACAAGAAAATTATAAAACGAATTATATTTTTTAGGTGTGTGATATATCATGGTTTTTATGGTTTTTAACAATAATGCAAGTGTGTTTTTGAGTCTTTTGATTTGCCTTGTTTCTAAACTCTATATCTCAAGGGTTTAGGGTATATAATTCAAATTTTGAAACATATATATTTTTCTATATTGTTTTTTTGGTAGACGATGATCAATATTTTTTTCGTATGTGTTTTTTGCAAAACCAAATTGATAAAACTAAGATGCATACTGATGAGTATATAAAAATTTTTGGTTCAAGAGTTTAATAACTTGAAAAGAAATCAAGGATTCAAAAAAATACTTCACCCAACGAAAGGAGTTAAACAACTGACAGTTCATAAAATTTTGGTTCAAGAGTTTATTATAACATTTTATTCATTTTCTTTTGATTAGTTTGATAGTACATATCATATATCTGATATTTGCTTCAACATGAATCTTAGTTCATCTATTGTGCCCGTGGCGGTGGCGGAGGATAACCATAACCAGGTTTTGTCGGATCGTGTGTTGGGTTTGGGCCTGGTTCCGGATAATCCATCATATTCGAAATACTCTCTTCAACCTATATAAGCACAATTTTTTTTGTTTGGTTTGATGAAAAATTTCACCACAATTATCATATGCGCGCTGATCTATTTTTTTAAAGTGACTAAAAATTATTGATCAACAAATACGAAAGAAAAGAAAAATCTATGAAAATATGTATTTTCGTTAATAGTATTGCTTACATTGTTTACAGAATATTGGTTGGTGTGAGCAATTTCAATTCCATGGCCCTCTTTAAACCCAAATCCTAAGAAAGAATAGGTGAATTAATCAATGAAGAATCATATTGTTAGAGTATATATAGTACAGATGTGAAATTCATAACAATTAGACAACATCTTCTATGTTAAACGTACAGTTTTTCACATCACACTAATATATCATGCATCAATTATAGTCATTATTTTATTAAATTAGATGTTTTATGATACTTTCAAATTACCTGAAGAACACAATGGAGAAATGAGCAAGAGCGATATAAGAGTCACTAGATTCATCTTTGAAAACATTTTTTTCTATCCGAGAGAACTCAAGATATATATAGTCTGGTTTTGTATATTATAGTTATAGAACTAACGCATGCTTCTCTATATATATATGTATACACATTGTGGTATTGTGTTGACAAAGAAATAGATATTTACCATTATATTCAGCTATCCACTAATGTATATGCACATAGGTCTTCATTCTTAATTTACATTTAAAACTAAATCTTTTAGTACTGATTTT
This sequence comes from Camelina sativa, assembly GCF_000633955.1. Classification (NCBI taxonomy): domain Eukaryota; kingdom Viridiplantae; phylum Streptophyta; class Magnoliopsida; order Brassicales; family Brassicaceae; genus Camelina; species Camelina sativa. Next base: position 23,389,836 of record NC_025694.1, on the reverse strand, counting down.
TTTTTCAGACAATTAACATATTTATATTTTACAAGTCCTTAAATTATCAATTAGTTTCCAAAAAAAATCAAAAGTAATTAGAAAAGAATCTTTTTTTTCCTTCAAACCAAAAAAGAAAAAGAAGGGAAAAAATCATAAGAAAATATCTTTATACAATATGTTTACATTGTTACGAAGATATGTTGCCTATAGTAGCCCATTAACTAATGAAATAAACATACAATAGTGGGTGTTATTGGTTTAAGATTTGAATAGAGTTTTAAAGATTTTAAATGTTATGTAGAATCTGTTGTTATTAGATCAAGATTTTGTTAAACTCTGTTAAAGTTTAGTGTTATTAGTTTGTGATTTGTAAAAAATCATTTAAATTCTTAACAAATCTGGGTTATTGGATTCAGACTTTTATAAAGTCATTAAAAATTTGGTGTTATTCAACTAAAACAAAAGAATCTAGCATTGTTAATGAGTTTAATTATTATGTTATTGGTTCATGATTTTAGACACTTTCTTTACATAATAAAGTCATAAAAGTATCATAAAAATACAGGGATTGTTTGGAAGACTTTACAAGATTTTAGAAAACCAATCAACAAAACTCTCTAGCAATCTTTAACAATCTTTCACTTATTAACTTTTAATGATTTTGTTGAACTCTTCAAAAATCTTCATAAGACACTGATAATCAATAATAAAAAGTTATTTTTATACATATGTATTACGAAGATATGTTTCCTATCATAAGCCTCCTCTCAATCCTTAATCACCTCACTCTCCTCTAGTGTTAGTGTAATTAGCCCATGTACAAATTGCTCTGTCTTTATCATCTCTTCATACATTGTTTGTTTTAATATGTATGTATTTAGAACTGCTTTACTTCTTCTCTATTCTGTTTCTTAATGCAATTTATTTAGATTTTGATTTGTGTTTTTACAATGATGTCAGAATAATTTTCTTGTTAGGTTTAGGGATTCACATAATTTAAAGGGCAAAAATGTTTTGATTAGTCAAGTTATAAAATTAAGCCATAATTGTTTTTTGTAAATAGATGTTTGGTTTTTAATTGATATTATAATGTAGTCAAATAAAAAACTACCCATCACCACACTTTTTATTGGGCCCCATGTCCATTATCGTCTTATGGACCTATTTTTTAAGTAGATCTCATAGGATGGGGTTATGGCTCTCGGCCGTGGGCTCACCTATATTCGATGACTAGTTTGCTAACTTTGTAATCACTCTTCAATGTTTGTTTATACTGAAATTTATCTAGTTTGACACAACTCTTTGCTAAAATAACTAGAATGACACATAATCGAATGTGATAACTAGAGTAACACAACTCTTTGAACAAATGACCAAAAACCCAGTTTTAAACATTTTTGTTGCATTTTTTTTTTAAATAAATTAAAATGTCTAAACAAATCAAATTAGAATGGCTTCTACGTGAAGAACAAATTTCCAATACCCTCGATTATGGTGAATGGTGAAAGACAACACAAACATTTATGTGATTGGAATGTTTGTACGATTTGTAATGGAGTGGAGACAATTTTGCATGTTCTGCCTGATTGTCCAACTATGTCGGTGTCGGGTGTGTGGTTGCAACTGATCCCAGTACGAAAGAGGAATGTGTTTTTTGCTCAGTCGTTTCTCGAATAGCTTTATGTTAATTTGGGAGACAGAGTGACCAGAGGGGCTTGTCCATGGTCAATTACCTTGGCAATGACAGTCTGGTTGGGTTTGAAGTGGCGGTATGAAATTTTTTTTGGCGAGAGAGGTAAATGTAGAGATAGAGTCAGATTTCTCGAAGATCTAGCTCTGGAAGTGGCTATGACAAATCAGAGTTGTGCCACCAGAACCTAGTTTGTTGGAAGTAAATACAGATGGGGCCTCTCATGGTAATCCATGATCAGCTACTGTAGGAGGGGTTCTACGTAATGAGATAGGTGAGTGGCAGGGTAGCTTTGCACTGAATATTGGGCGTTGATTCGCTCCTTTGGCTGAACCTAGATAGCTTTGGAGATTGATTCAGAAATGGTGGTGGGCTTTTTAATGACATGTATTAGTGAGTATTATTCGTTGTCTTTCATGGTACAACCCATGGCTTTATTTTAAGGAACTTTTTTATGTGTATCTCTCACGTGTATAGGAAAGCTAATTGTCTTGTCGATACATTAGCTAACTATGTGTTATCATTACCGTTAAGTTTTCATACTTTTGTTCTGTTCCAGATGTAATAGCACCATTTTTAGGGGATGACCTTCTGGAGATTTCACGTTCTCAACGTGTCTGTTTGTAGTTCATTTGGATATTTTAATAAAACACGTGAGGCTTGGTCTCCCATTCTTCAACCAGAAAGAAAAACTTGTATTATTGATCCCAAAAGCAAAAAAAAAAACCTAAAATATAATTAGAGAATTTGGCAAAAAAAACAAAAAAAAAACTATATTTAACTAACAAACAATACTAACCATCAATTTATCATATTATGTATTATCTATAATAATGACATTTTTGTCCCTTATGTCATAAGAATAATTGGTTTCCCTCTCTACTCTACTTCCACATGCACAGTCACCTCCACCATGTGTATATGTTCTTGTTTTTATTTTCGTTTAATTATTTCCCTTCCTTATCATATATATTTACAAAAACTTAAATTTGCAAATTCTATTATAGAAACATAAATATTCCACACATACCATAATAGTTCACATTATGAAAAATAGATGACCTTCCACGAAGTGACTATGCTGGAGTAGTCTCAGAATGGGTTACCTTCCGGGAAGTGACTATCAGAACTGTGCGAGTGAGGACAAAACACAGGGAAATATTATATGGTGACTTGTAGGGACGGTAACAAGTCTTTAAAGCCTCCAGGACGTAGCAAACCGACCGTCGGATATAGATGGGCTCACGGGCCTAGTAAGAGGACGTGAGGCCCATTAAGGAAAGTGGGCCCATGAACTGGGATTGGACATGGGCCCACTAAGAGGTGGCGGTCGGGGCATTACGCGTCAAAGTCTATGGTTTCTCCATCTTTTAAAACATATATGTTATATTATTTTCTATATTTTGTTTTGTAGTTTAGTAATTTGAAAGAAACTTTTTTTTATATGTAACATGATCATTGATCATAATTGTGGGTCTACAAAATTAAATATAATGAAATTCATGTATTAATTTTAGCTAACCTGAATCCTAAATTTTTAAAAATAAAACGATTGCTAATATTTTTTTGTAATGATTATAGTTGCACAAAAACTATGGTGGATTCTATTTTTATGGTAATTTTCTACAAACTTTGATTTCTTTCTGTTTATAAATAGATTTAAATATTTTTATGCTATTATTTAAATAAATATTTATGACTAATATTTCTTCATAAGTACTTGTGATTAATGTTTCTTCTTCATCTTAAATTGATAATTCTGTTTTTTTTGGAAAATAATATGATCTTTGTGTCTAATATATTACTAGGTTCGGACCCGCACGTACGTGCGGAGTTATTTTTGCATGATTTTTTTAATAATATAATTTTCAAGCGATCAAACCCGTCTAATATGTCTGATTGCAATGTTTAAATTTTTTTTGACCCGAAAAAAACCCTATTCCTTGTAATTCATATAAGTAAATAATATGTCCACATATGTTCTGCGTGAATTTTTGTTACCAAAATTCTTGTCCCGTATTTTGTCATACATGAATATACCCACACAAAATTCTCATAACCTGATTACTATGGAACTAATTTGAACGATTTCCTAAAATATAATAAATTTGTTGTTTAATCTTTTTTTCTTCTTCTTAATATGTAAATTAGGTCAGTTTAGCAACATGGATATTTGATATGATTTTTTTTAAAACCCTTAAGTGTATTCCCCAATTAATAGTATAGATTTCCTTCAATTATTGAATAAAAGATTCTTTAGTTATACTAATGACAATTTAATGTAAATAATATAGTAAAAGAATGGAAAATAACAAAATGGTATATAAAGCGTGAATATTTTTTATAGGAGATACCAGAAGGTATTTTATTAAGGAGAATTCTTTTAATTTGGATTATTATTAGTTTTTTTAAGTTATATATGTGTCCGTAATTGATGGAGAAATAAAATTATAAAATTGTTTCGTGAGGGAAAAGACTATAATTGGTCATTAGATCCCTTATATAATTTGTTTTAGTTATGGTATTATATCACTGGATTTTATAAATTTTAATTGATCATTAGATCCCTAAATATCTCAGCTATTGGTATAATATTATTACTTGTTTTCATTTTTATTGGACTGGATTTTCTAAATATTAAGATTTCTGTAAAAATACTATAGCTACATATTTATATATAATGTTTAACTACATAGTTATCCAAATTAAAGTATGTATATTTATGTCATTTTAATTGGTGATTATATGTTTTTTGGGCAAATATAGAATTTATAGGAGCAAAATATTGTGTAATTTAATATAAATTAAACAGTAGTGGGAGTTGACAAAAATATATATATATATATATATATATATATATATATATAGCAGTGACAGTTTTACGTAATTTTTTGGAATACTAAAGATGAACAGTAAATTGGGTATGGAGATCTGTGGCGACAACATGTAAGCTTTTTCTCGAGAATAATTCTCTTTTAATATATAAGGGATTTACCCCTCTTGAATAATTTTGTCCCATCGGTACGTTCATGTTCTTGCTTTTATGAGCTCTGAGATCGATCTATTTCATCGTGTTTTTTTACAAAGTCGTCTTCGATTGGTTTTTTTGCTGATTTGTGTGATTCTCTTTGATTTTTGTTTACAAATCATTAACGATCGTGAGACTGGAAGGTCAAGGGGATTCGGATTCGTCACCTCCAAGGACGAGAAATCCATGAGGGATGCTATTGAGGAGATGAACGGGAAATAGCTTGATGGCCGTATCATCACTGTGAATGAGGCTCAGTTAAGAGGAAGCGGCGGCGGTGGAGGAGGCCGTGGTGGTGGCGGTGGTGGTTACCGTAGCGGCGGTGGTTACGTATCTGGTAGATGCGGCGGTGGCCGAGGTGGATACGGTGGTCGCCGTGAAGGTGGTAGCGGCTATGGAGGAGGTGGTGGTGGTTACGGAGGAAGCATATAGCATATATGCTATATTTTCCGATCAAAAATAATTTACTCGGTTTACTTATAATTAAGTTGACCGTATAGCATATCCATGTTTTGAAAATATTTCAAATAAATCAGTAATAAGTAAAATACGTAACCAAACTAAAATATGTAACTATCAGCCGATCAAGCTTTATATAATTGATCGGAGAACGTTGGTTGCACGATTTCAACCCTACACATTATATACTTTTCTACATTTCCAAAGTGGAAAGTGATGATTACATCCAAGGGAATTTTCAAATGTCTCTATTAACAAATGTGTGGAGGCTTATCGAATGTATACAATCTACATTTCCAGTTGGGACGAAAGCAGATCAGAAAATAGTAGAACTATCGAGGCCTTTGGTTGCCAAATTTCATATCAACTCAAGAAGCCGAAATATTCATATCACATTTAAAAAAATTTAAAAATAGAAATTAAATATTAGAATATATTGTAATATTTGTTTCTAGAAAAATTTCTATTTTTGAAAATATTAAATTTCTATAGATAATTATGAAAAATTGACTTAGATAGAAGGAACTAAAAAAACTCAAGAGGATATACTACAAATATCTATTTAAGTTGAAGATATGACACAATCTTCTATAATCCCGAAGAAATCTCATAAGGTTGCTACAAATCTCCGGTAAAAAACTATGTTTCTTTGGCTAGATACTCCATCACTAAAAGGATGAGCAAAAACTCTAAATAAGATAGAAGATCCTGACGATTATAATTAGGAGGATGATTAAAGAAAACAAATTAGGAAAAAACTATTGAAAATAAACACAAATTTTTTTTTTTAAATGAAAATTAGAAAAATTTGGAAATCAAGTGAAGTGACCTTAGTGCAGTGGCCGGTGGTAAGTTCTTAATGCACTAGGCACCATCACACCCGAGATCGAATCCCGCTCCCTACGAATGTTTTTGCTAATGGTTGAAAAAAAAAATTGGAAATCAAATATTCATATCCCATTTACCATTTAAAAAAAAATGAAAAATAAATATTATAATCTATTATAAATATTTGTTTCAAGAAAATTTCTATTTATAAAATTGTTATCAATATAGAGGCGCTCAGTCACAACATTCGATTCTAATGAATTGGATTTACTATTATGTGATTTGATTGTTTATCTATGGTGAGATGCTATTGATATGCTTTATTGTTTTCATGAATTGAATTTCTAATTGTAGTTATAATTTTAAAATATTAATTATTTTTGTTAATTACATTTGGTCGCGAATGCTCGCGGGTAACTCCCCTAACTATATTACTTTATGTTTATATTAGAAAAATTATTTTTGTTTCTTATTATTGAAGATTAAATTATAGCTGCTCTTTTGGTTAATTTTTTTCTATTTACATTTTTGTTGGAATCCTTTTTAGTCTTATAATTAATTTACTTTTTGGTTTGTTAAATTAGTTGAACTATTATTTAAAAATATATCTGCCCATACAAGCGTATAAAAGAATTGAATTAGTGTTATATTTGACCATAATAAAGTTTAGACAATAATTGTTTTAAAAAAGTTTTTGCCGGCAGCTCCCTAGTTCTTAATTATATTAGTGATTTTGGTTATACAACAGATTGACCCATAAAATAATTGATTGAATAAGAACCCAAAAGGAAAGAAAAAAAACGATGCTCACTTACGCAAAGATAGGGGGCGACAATGGAGTTGCAAAAAAGTACTCTTTTCTAATTTAGTTGTCGCTTTTGAATTTTCATTCTAGTTATCATTTTAAATTTTGAATGCAATTTTTTTGGTGAATATTCCAGTTCTATCCATATTGTTTTAATGTTTTAACCGATAAAAAGTTATAAATATATTAATAAAGAGTAAAACGGAAAATCGGCGTTTACATACCTTCACTATTGGACTATGTTGAATTCATACATGAACTATATTACTGTTCGAAAACATACCTTCGCTAAACAATTATTTGAATTTAGTACCTTCGCTTTTAATTTTGTGCGCAAATATACCGTAACGGTGTTAGCAAAACCATTAAGTTTTGCTGAGATCAACTATTCTATCCAACACAATTTAGCGTACGGATATCTGATATTTTTTATCAGCATATCCCGTATTTCACCTGCTGGTATTTTCGTTTCTTTTTATGTGCATGACTTTGGATGTTCACAGATAATCAAATTTTCAACAGATATCTAAATCTTATTATATAAAGTTGGGTTTTGAAAGTTAGTCATTAACAAGATTTTGATATGTTTCAAGTTATCAATCTCAGGTTTTAACATGTGTAAAAGTTAATATTTAATAGGAGAAATTTGATTACAACAAAAATAAAATATTTTGTTTTAAAAACTATTAATAATGTAAAGAGATAATTATCAAAAATTACAGAATTTATTAAAAATAAAAAGTTTTTTTTAATAATTAAAAGGAGATTATATATATAAACATTTCATAAAATTCGAAATTATAATATTATTTATTTATTTTTCATTTTAAATTATTAATTCTACAAAAAAATAGAAAAGGGATTAAGAAAAATATACAGTTAATTATTCATCCCAAATTTTATAAATACTTACTTCTATATAAAAATAGACCATCTCATATTTAAATAATTTTTTCAAAAACACTGCTTTCAATTTTTTTATAATTGAGGAATTTTTTTAAATGGGAAGGTAAAATTTCTTATTTTTTTAAACCAAATTTTTTTCCTACTTTCTCCATTTTCAGTTGGGAATAGGTAAGATTAATATGTTAACCCAAAAAAAGATTAATATATGCGTCTTCTTTTCCTAATACCGTATTTTAAAATTTATTGTAGTATTTAAGATTGTTTTATTTATTTTATATTTTTATCTTTGAATTATTTGGGATTCATATATTACCATGCTTATAATTTTCTATTGTTTATTTAATTATGTCAAATTATTTTTCTTCTAATTTTTCAACCTTGATTGGTCATAAACCCTTTTTTTTTGCAAACAAAATTGTTACGATTATTCATTCAATCCCAAAGGGAGACAGAGTAGAAGCTCATCAACTTAATGGATAGATAAAATAGGCTAATCAAACACAAGATTACAACAAACATAGATAGATAGATTAGAAAAACATAAATCATTGTTCATAGATCCATAGGAGCTCAAAAACTCTGACGCCCTAGTTTGCGGAAAGCCTCTCAGACGTAACAAACCAGCCATCAAATATGGTTGGATCCACGGGGCGGGAATAGACGTAGGGCCCACTTAAAAAGGTGGGCCCATAGACTGAGAGTGGACATAGGCTCACTAAGCAAGGTGGCGGTTGAGGCGTTACAGAGACAGAGACTATATTATAGTGTGTCAAAAATACTTCCACGAATACATTAAAATTTTTAACATTAGTTACTATAAGATTTTGTGACGGTAGAAAAAAGTTTTTACTTTCATTGGTTATCGGAGCAAGCCATTTTGAGATAGAAAAAAGAATGTGAACATGTTCTCTCCATACATGAGGAGAGCAGAGCCGAGGTTCTCTCTATTGAGGAGAAGGTTGGACACAAGGTTATTTCTCCAAATGAGGAAGGTGGAGGAGGTTGGGCGAAAAGTTATCTCCCCAAAGGAGGAAGGCGGAGCCAAGATTCTCTCCATGGTAGAGCAGGTTGGACGCAAGGTTCTTTCCATAAAGGATGAAGGCGGAGACAAGGTTCTTTCCATAAAGGATGAAGGCGGAGACAAGGTTTTTTGCATGGTGGTCATACATTATTGTGATGATACATCATTAATTAGTATATTATGTAATATATTTTTTATTCAAAATGTTTTTGAGCCAATAATTTTAGTAATTAAAAAACTATGCAGAAGTGAAAGTAAATAGTTGGCTAAATGTGTTCATATAGACATTTTATAGGTGGTAATAAAGAATATATTTGTAAAATAAAGTATATTTAGGTGTAAAAAATACACTTTTAATAGTAATATACATAAAAGAGTTATAAATGGATATAAATCAGTGTATTATAACAAAAATAAAATTTATGAATAATATACAACAAATTTTAATATATTTTTATTAAATTTAATTAAATTTATAAAATTTTAAACCCTCACATTAGACAAGGGATCCTCATCTAATTATATTATACTAGAAACCTCGTATATATATAACGGCCTTCATGATTTTTTTCGAGTAGTAGTAATAACCAAAGAATATTTTGGAACTACTAGCTTTATGACCAATAAAAAGGTGGTTCCGAAGCCGTTGGGCACAACCCGCCTTGTGGACTATAAAAACACGGACGGAAACAAAAACAACGATTAAATTAAACATGTGATTGGATTGCTTTATTCTTGTGGAGGAAGAAAAATAATTTAATCTTTGAGGCCGTTATGAAGCAAGTCAATGAGAACAGCCATTTCATGTTTCTTGAGCGAGAAGCCAACCTCCACACCGCCATTTCCATCTCTACTCTCCGCCAAGGAAATCGCTTCGCCTTGATCAATCGACACAACCGCCACTTTCTCTGGTTTGCCCCACCCGAAATCCAACCCGTATACTCCAAATCGGGTCGATCCCGCAACAGTCAGAACCTGTGCTCCTTGTGGAAGAGTCATCAAAGACCTTAAAAGCTCGGGGAATCTCCATGCTATACTCTCATCCAATGCCTCAACCGAATCACTAACCATTCTCGCAGCTGCTAAAAACCCTTTTTCACTAATAAAAGTCTCTGCCTTTAACTGCAATTTAAAACAAGAAGCGACACAATTGCCGAAATAACTCGACGGCACCGGTGGAACCATGAGACTTCGTAAATCCACCGCGAATACGTACCCCACCGGTCTATTCGGATCACCGCCTCGAGCTTTGATCATACACGTCAAAACATATGAGTAAACAGTCACAAACGTCGATAAGCGAAGTTCCTTTGGTGATGATGAAACAGAGGATTCTCTCTTAAGTTTATCTCTGAGCTTTTGAATATCTTCTTTAGTGAGATTGAGAGTGTATCGAATGACGTCAGGACCAATCTCCGGCGACCACATGAGCTTTAAACTCTTGGGATTTTCTGGTTCTTTACCGCCGGTGAACATTTTGGCTCTTGAGTGCCAAATGTTCAAGACCTCTGTATCCATATCCGTCGGGCTTTTTATAACCGTACGATCATAATTTGGGATTAGATCCTCCGGTAGAGAAGAATCTTGATTTTTACATGCGTGCGCCCAAGATTTGAGAAACATGGTTGTTGTTTTTCCATCTAAAACGGCATGGTGTGCTTTTAGGCCGATGCAAAACCCTTGGTTTGGAAATAACGTGACTTGAAACGACACGACGGAGGCTGAGTCGTCGGAGACACGTAACTCGGGGACGAACGTGTATAGCTCGGTGGTGGGGTATGGTTCGTTGCCGGTGAAACGTGAGAAATCGGCGTTTGACTCGGCGATGGTGAATGAAACGGCGTCGTTTGGAGAGTAGACGATGCTTGGTTTGGTGTCAAGTTGTTCCCAGACGAGTTTGCCGGTGAGGGGGAGATAGTGAGAGAGGGACGAGGAGAGAGAGGTTTTGAGGTTGGGGACGATGACTGCGTCGAAGAAATGTCGAGTTGCTTCGGTGAGTCGATAGAAGATGACTCGTTCGACTGGATGGAGCTTGAACCAGAAAAGGTCGAAGAAGGTGAGAGGAAGAGTGAGTGACTCGGACGAGTCGGAGTTTGAAGGGGTGACTCGTGCCACCTCGATGATGTTAAGTGATGGTGAAACCATTTCTTTGCTCACCTTACCATTGTGTGTTGTGAGATACTTATCCGACGATGATATATATTTTTATGGGTAGGAATTTTTTATCACAAAGAAAAATACAAAGATGGATAGGAGGAATTCAATTTTCAATTTTGTTTCAAAAACCAAGAAGATAATACCAATTAGTAAATATAAAATATTAACAAAACAATAGAAGGATATTTATTCTCCTTTTGAAAAACAGAAAGGACAAAAAAAAATCGAGAAATATTGAAGTATGGATTCAACCTGGTCAATGTTAAATGATTTTCAAAAAGAGTATTAGATGAGAATGTTAAGAGAATTTTTAAGCAAAAGTAAAAGTGGTTCCATCCAGTCTGTGTCCAATTGCGTTATTTGAAGAGTGGTAAGCCGAGTGAAGTAAACAGCACTGCAACAGTTAACCTTCAATGTGTACATCAACATAGGTAGATGAGACAATGTGATCACACAAAAAAAAAAAAAAGAGCGAATGTACCGGGGGGCTGAAACATCTACCATTGCATGGGTCATACACACGATGAGAGATGTGGTTGAGGAAAAAGGTATCAGAAGTTTTTCATCAGGCTGCCAAGTTGTACTGATCAAGTTCTACCTTATCAAGATAAACTGCGTTTGCAATCCACTTATTAATATCTGCGTCAATAGGACAACGTTCATTGAGTTTGATAGACAAGCTTTCTAGTATAGGTGCAAAGACTTGTCAAGAAACCACCAAACGCTTACACGTTCTAATGAGGACATCCTAACTCACTACAAGAAAACATGGAATTGCCGACTACAAAAACAGTCACTAAACAGTCGCAAATACCTAGTAACGACTGTTTGGCAACTAAAAACCGTAGTCGCTAAACAGAGCGTCGCTAAAATAATCAGTCGCTAAAGAGTCAGCAAATAGCTACGAATTGGCGACTGATAGTTTTGGTCGTTGTTCCCTCGCGAAACAGTACCTAAAATGGCGACTGAGTTGCAACGCTTTAGTGACTGATTTGGTTACTCATTTGCGACTGTTTTGGTTACTGATCCGTGTACGTTTTCGTGACTGTTTTACGACTGTTTAATTATCGATTTATCAGGTTTTTTCTTGTAAATCTGGTCAAATTGAATTATTTGATTTTGTAATACCAAAACAGATTATGAAAAGGCATTCGGTTATTTCGGGTTATTCGGTTTCGGTTTATTCAAACCGAATTAGAACAAAATAATGATAATGGACCTTAAAAATTTACAATTACAACCCAATAAATCATGAGCCCTATACAATACACAAGCCCAAATTAGGTAACAAAAACAAGTCCATAAAAAATTAGGGTTCATGGACTCCACAGCCGCCGGATCTGCAACGGTGATGATGGCATCCGATAGTACGATCTCCCGGTGAAGAAATCTGCCCTGTCGAGATCACCTACAATCATCAAAACAACATGCAATCCAGTAAGATCTGAGAACATCTAAAACTGAAAAAAAAATAGGAAAACAACAACAAACAAAAAATGAAAATCGAGTAGATCTGAGAACTTACCAACCGTGGGTGGGTGTGGTGATGAGGAAACTAGTTACAGAGAATCCAGAGACAAGGCCAACAACGTTTCAACTCTCTCTTGAAAAACACTAGCCATGGATGAGGACGAGTGAGAAATGATGTCGCGACGAAGGAGAAGAAAAAGATACATAAAAAGGTGGGATTTGGGGAGTTTCTTCTTCCTCCTCCTCTTTTCTTTACTCCGGCCATCAACAACAAAAGAGAAACAAGAACGGGATGAAGATTTAGGGTTCCCGATTGAGAGTAATTGAGATCTAGGGTTTTCTCGGGGAAGAAGAGAAATGAGGGATTAGGATTTTCTCGGGATGAAGATGAGATCGATTTGGGTTTGGGCCGTTTTCTTACAGACCAAATTTGGTTTAAGGCCCAAATTAAATAAATCAGTCTCTAAATAGTAGCTGCTTAGTCGCAACGATTGGCGACTGAAAAACCGGTCGCCAAATTAGTCGCAAATTGGCGACTACAGTGCGACAATATACATTAGTCTCGAATTAGCGTCTATTTGGCGACTGTTTTATTTGTGTAGCTATTGAGTAGCAAAACAATCGCAATTCAGTCGCTAAATTTAGCGATTGTGTTTTAAGTCGCAAATTGCAGTCGGAAATTCCATGTTTTCTTGTAGTGACTGAACCGGATGGTCCAACAAAACCGGACAAAGAATCTAAACCAGAAGCACCACAAGTCTTTGATGGAGCCATAACAAGACAACGAGCTAAAGTGCTTCAACACAAGTTCAACAAGTACGTGGAAAAACTCATGGAACAAGTCAGCTCATCACCACCTCCACGTGAGCCATTGGGTCGAGCTATTTTCTCTACAATTCAAGACCAACATGAAGAAGACGTTACACCACCTTCCACCGTGAGTCGTGACCTGGATTCATTCCGAAGTGACTTTTGGCCACTGGTGGGCTCGCAGGCCCAAGCTCACAACTTCCTTGTGATCAACATAGAGGATGCATGAAGACTAGGAGAACGTCTAGAACCAAGGCTTGGTGAACAAGCTCAAGACTTTCCTTCATTACCGATCTGTGAAGGTAAGTTTTTGAATTATTTCCATTTTTTTATTTTAATGAGTTTATTGCGTTGATTTTGCAGGATTAAATTAGCCATATTTAGCGGGGGTTATTAGTTTAAGATTTAAATAGAGTTTTAAAGATTTTAAATGTTAGGTAGAATCTGTTGTTATTAAAACAAGATTTTGTTAAAGTCTGTTAAAGTTTAGTGTTATTAGTTTCTGATTTGTAAAAAGTCATTTAAAATCTTAACAAATCTGGGTTATTGGATTCAGACTTTTATAAAGTCATTAAAAGTTTTGTGTTATTCAATTAAAACAAAAGAATCTAGGATTTTTAATGAGTTCAATTATTATGTTATTGGTTCATGATTTAAAACAAGTTTTTTACAAAATAAAGTCATAGAAAGTATCACAAAAATACAGGGATTGTTTGGAGAACTTTACAAGATTTTAGAAAACTAATCAACAAAACTCTCTAGTAATTTTTAACAATCTTTCACTTATTCACTTTTAATGATTTTGTTAAACTCTTAAAAAATCTTCATAAATCTCAAACCAGTACCACCCCGTAGTTATTTCAATTAAGACGGTTGCACAATAAACTCTAGAGTATAGAGTATTTTATTTTATTTTAATTTTTGTATTTCTTGTAATTGGCTATAAAAGCCACCGTGTGTATCATTATTTTTCACGATGAAATAAAATAAGAATTTGCTTTTAAGCTTGCCCTAGTTTACGCAGCCTCTTCGTTCTCAACTTTGTCGAGACCCGATACTCCATAACTAGAGAACCTTTGTGTTTTATCACGAGAATCTCGCAGCTCGTGTGGTGCATCTCGTCTTCCCTAGGTTACGTGTTTGTTCGTGGTTTGGAGGCTTGAGCAGCTTGTCCCTTAACCACTCCTTCCTTGGTTCGAGAAGTTTGGCGACGAAACCGGATCGTAACGGCCGAGTTAGCTCGAGCTTGTATCACGTTCAGTGTCTCTACTTTCCTCGTACTCGAGACTTGGCACCATTTTCCAGATAGACCTCCACCTTTTCGACAAAAACATGGTGTTCACAACATCTTTGGTCGGGAGAAACATTAATTATGTGTATAAGCAAATCTTCATGCAATGCGCTTATTTCGTCTTCACAAATATTGTTCCCTTTTTAACAAAAAAAAAAAAATATTGTTCCCTTCGTTTCCTTGAAATTTACTACTTGGAGTGATTCGGAAGTCACAGAAAACATTGTCCTGAAAATAAAAAAAATACATCATGATTTAAAATTAAAAGCAAGAGACCATAACATTCAACGAAATTGTCCATCGTCATTATTCACTTTGATAGAATCCAAAGAATTACACAAATCGTTCTTTTCAATTATTATTATTGTTTTTCTTTTCTTTTGTATTATAACATTTTTTCTTCTTCACGTTTTGCCTAAGTATGTACTTATGATTTATGAAAACATGAACTAACTAAGAATGATGTTAAAGAATGCACCAACGATTCTCCACGAATATGTGGCACATGCAAGTGTATCAAATCTAACACGAGCTCGGAAATGCAGGATTTTGTAAGTAATCATATTATTTTTGCATGAAATATAAATATATTAAAGATGTTGACTAAATGATACTAACCCAATTATCACGAGAAGATTTGTGGTTTTGCTGTTTTCGTAAACAAGACAATTCTCTTTAGAGTAACCCCTAAGCTTTTTTTTTTTTTTTTGCTCATTGTACAAGACGAAAATGAGACATTTATATATAGGGTAAGCCTACAAGACATAATCTTCTTATTTGATATAACATATCAGCTTCTTTCATTTATCATAATATCCTTTATCCTATAACGCATAAGTCACATGTCCAATAAGATTAAAAGATAACTAAAAAATAATACAACAAAACTGCAAAACGTTAGAAATAAACCTGAATTTTCTTGAGTAACTGTCCTCCCACTCCTCCACGATCTCTGCAATTTCAAAATAAAACCACTGTAAAATTATAAAAAACTTAACAATCATCCAGACCATTCTATTTTTTTACCAACCATCGACACCATCTTTGTTTCTTTTTTTCTTCAAAACAAAAGGCCCTCAATGATTTTCATAATAGAACTTTACTCAACCCTTTAAATTCATCCAATAAAATGATATCATAGATGCTTGTTTTCCACATATCGGGTAGAGAAAAAGACGTAGGCATAAGGAATCTGAAGCAATTGACAAGAGCTCAAACTTTGTTACTGTAACAAACTCACGCAAACTTCGTCAACAAAAAAAAAAAGCAATTACATCAGCTGAATTTATGGTTTTTCTAGCAGGTGCGTCAACTAAACAT
>NC_025694.1:23363317-23373661 GCF_000633955.1 Camelina sativa | reverse complement strand
ACAAGACGAAAATGAGACATTTATATATAGGGTAAGCCTACAAGACATAATCTTCTTATTTGATATAACATATCAGCTTCTTTCATTTATCATAATATCCTTTATCCTATAACGCATAAGTCACATGTCCAATAAGATTAAAAGATAACTAAAAAATAATACAACAAAACTGCAAAACGTTAGAAATAAACCTGAATTTTCTTGAGTAACTGTCCTCCCACTCCTCCACGATCTCTGCAATTTCAAAATAAAACCACTGTAAAATTATAAAAAACTTAACAATCATCCAGACCATTCTATTTTTTTACCAACCATCGACACCATCTTTGTTTCTTTTTTTCTTCAAAACAAAAGGCCCTCAATGATTTTCATAATAGAACTTTACTCAACCCTTTAAATTCATCCAATAAAATGATATCATAGATGCTTGTTTTCCACATATCGGGTAGAGAAAAAGACGTAGGCATAAGGAATCTGAAGCAATTGACAAGAGCTCAAACTTTGTTACTGTAACAAACTCACGCAAACTTCGTCAACAAAAAAAAAAAGCAATTACATCAGCTGAATTTATGGTTTTTCTAGCAGGTGCGTCAACTAAACATGATGTTTTTTTTTCATGTACCGAAACAAGAACTGGTGAGTTTGGTAATGTAATTAATTCTGTGCTATTTAAATGCCTACTAGAATTATCCGATCATGATAAACATAAATTTGACTGTAATTTTCATTTTGTAATATGCGTAGCGATTTTTGTTTTTTTTTTTTTTACTTTGCTATACTATTTGTGTATGTACGTTGATCTCTTGAAGGTGGAAAATTAACTGCTACATACATGCAAAGCACAATGGTGTAGATGGAAAAGCGATGAGAGGTTTAGGAGATGCACATGATTCTTACAAGGTACGGGTCTAATACTAGTCTAGATATAAAGCTTATAATATCTAGATAAATATAAGTTGGATATTATTCTAATTAATTATAACATATATATACAGGATGATAGTGAGTGACATGATTATAAGGAAGGAATTTATTTTTTGTCACATCATCTAACCAAATGAAAATTAACAAAAAAAAGTTGAGGAATATCTTAGCCATACCATTGTACTTAATTTCATAGTCAATGTTCTTAGTATAAAATTTGTAAACAATATAAAGACAATCAATGATTAATTTATTCTTACAGTCTAAGGTTATATGCAAACTGATATACTTAGTAAATTTATTTATTAAAGGATTGTAGATGATAAGACCTTTCATGTATCCTATCATATTTGCCAAACACATCTTTCCTTATAGTATATATATATATATACCTATATATCAATATATAAACATATCAATATATCAACTCTGGGTCAATATATCAAAATCATTGAATGTGAAGTCAAATTTTAGCCTTCAGATTAATAGTGTTTTTTTTTCTTTAGTTACCAAAATAAATTCCTAAAAATCCAGATTTTGAGAGCCATGTGTATCAACTTTCAACTGCAAGATCTACATATACCATTTCTGAAATTGATTTTTAAAATGCATAACATCCCAAATCATTAAATCAATAAAAACACAAATATCAAAATTAAGTACTTGGAGGAAAGTTGCAAACATAAAATTGTATATAAACAGATCATTACGCCATTCTTTTTACAAACACACATACGAATCAGCAAAGCAAAAGGTCGAAGAGACACAACAACAAAAAAACATTTCATAATTTTGAGTCAGTGGTGAAATGGAGAAAGGATTGAGCAGAGAACTAAGACATAGAAGAAGAGCTCTCAACATGTCTTCTTCTTCTTCTCTAAGGAAGAAAACACACCTCCGAATGATTCAGAAGGTTCCATACGAAGGTCTCTCTAATATCCAACAAGTCCTTCTCGGTACAAAGCTTGCCATTCTATTTCTGGCCATACCTGCCGCCATCATCTGCACCTATTGTGGCGTCACTCAGGTATACATATATTTTCCTATGTTTCCTAAATCTTGATTTTTACTCTTATCAATTTTGTTATTACTGTTTAAGATGTTTTGGCAATCACTGATATGTTTTTTAAAGTTAAAATTTTGGTGTATTTCCACATAATTGTGCACTTATTACAGCCTTGGATATTTGGACTGAGCTTGCTAGGACTGACACCTTTGGCTGAGCGAGTCAGCTTCCTGACAGAGTAAGTAGTATTCGTCATCCTCATCTCTATATTTTTTTTATTTGAAATCGTCACATTATATTCACATTCTCTCATGCAGGCAACTAGCTTTCTACATCGGTCCTACATGTAACGTCTTTTAACCACCCTCTTTTTTTATTTCTAGTTTCAATCTACAAACGTTATTTACTTATATTATCAGTAAAAACTCATTTTTATTTATGCTGTGTATGTTTTTGAACCGCAGTGGGTGGTCTATTGAACGCAACGTGTGGAAACGCGACTGAACTAATAATCGCGATATTAAGGATAAACTTGATACACAAGTTATTAGGATATATATGTATATATTTAGATTTCCTTTTGGTAGATGTTGCCATATCTTTTGGCTTTGTAACTTGTATAAATACAGACCTTTAGGTCACATAATAAACAACACAAATCATTCATTCATCTCTTGTCATGGTATCAGAGCAGCGGATCTAAAAACCCTATATTTTTTTTACGAAAGCCTCTCAGCCTCTTCTTCTTTTTCTTCATCTTTTGATCTTCTCTCTGTTTTTCCTCTGTTTTTCCTCTCAAAAACAGAGCATCCTTCTCCTCTTTCCTCTCGGCAATAACAATTTGTTTCCAATACAATGTCAATTACAACAACCAATCCTACACACAAGACAATCTATCCTTTTGATCTCACGTCCGGTGATAATCCGGGTGCTATCATCTCTCAACAACTTCTCAATGGCCAAAATTATGATGAATGGGCTTTAAATCTCCGGATGGCTCTCAGTTCACGCAAGAAATTTGGTTTCCTTGATGGAACTATTCCAAAACCGGTGGACGATTCTCCAAAGCTTGAAGATTAGACCGCTAATAATCATCTTATTGTGGGTTGGATTAAACTCACTATTGAACCTAAACTTCGATCTTCCATCTCCACTCGTGAAGTTGCACGTGACTTGTGGGATATAATCAAGAAACGGTTCTCAATCAAAAGTGGGGCTCGGTTGCAACAGCTTCGTAATGCTTTAGCCACTTGCAAGCATAATGGATCTTCTATTGATGATTACTTTGGTCGATTAACATAACTCTTGGATGGTATTGCTGAATGCATGAATTCCAAACGGTGTTCATGTGGAAAGTGTGAGTGTGATCTCAACACTGCTCGTGATTAAGAACTTGAAGTTTTGAAGATTCATGACTTCCTCTCTGGACTTGATGATGTTATTCATGGGGTCATCCGATCACAAATTTGTGCTATATCTCCACTCCCCGATCTGGACAGTGTTTATCAAACGATTGTTCAAAATGAAACAATCCGTCTTGGTGCTACAAAGGATGTTGAGTTACTGAGTTTTGCCTCTCAATTATCTTCTTCTTCATCTCGCCAGTCATCACTTGCTCCACGCAACAGTTCAGCACCTCGTGACGCACCTCGCATCAACCGTGATCCCTCACGCATGTGTACAGCTTGTGGTCGATCTGGTCATGAAGCTTCATCCTGTTTCAAGGTGGTTGGATATCCCGAGTGGTGGGAAGATCGATCACGCAACAAAAGCACTTCGCGCGGACCTGCCTCTGCTCCTATGGGACGTGGTTGTGGCTTTCCTCCCCGGGCAAATATCACTCAAATTCCTGCCGCTAATTCCACTGCTGCAATCTCGCCTCTCCCGCTCAATGAAGCTGATCGACAAGGCTTGAGTGGTCTCTCTGATGAACAATGGCGTATCGTTCAACGTGTGTACGAGTCTCACAACAACCCCTCAAATCGTCTAAGTGGTAAGACTATTGACACTGTTTGGGTTGTGGACACCGGGGCCACACATCATATGACCAGACAGGCCAAATTACTTCAGGATATCCGGCCTATTACTCCTATCTATGTCAAATTTCCTGCTAGAGAGGATGTATTGTCTTCTCAATAGGGCATAATTTTTCTCACACCTACACTCTGCTTGAAAAATCTTTATTTGGTTCCTGGATTTCATACGAATTTAATTTCGCTTGGCCAATTTGTTACGGATAATTTTCTTGTGGGACAAGTAACTGATAAATTGTTGCTTCTACAGGATCGCATTACGAGGACGCTGATTGGAGTTAGTGTTCGTGTGGGAGAGGGATTGTACCGGTTCCATGCTGTTGAGACTGTGGCTTCTAATCAAACATGTGTTAGCAAGGATTATGCTTTGTGGCATATGCGTCTAGGGCATGCCTCTTCTCGGGTTCTCGGCCAACTTCTTGGTGCTAGTAGTTTCTCTAATAATAGTAATGAGCTTTTACAAGAGAGTTGTGATATTTGTTTAAGAGCAAAACAAACTCGCCAACCTTTTCCAGATTCTTTTAATAATGCAAAAGAGATTTTTGATTTAATCCATTGTGATCTTTGGGGTCCGTATCGCACTCCTGCATTTTGTGGCTCTCGCTATTTCTTGACTATTGTTGATGATTGTTCTAGAGCTGTGTGGTTGTATCTGCTCCCGGATAAATCCACTATTTCTCACAAGATCCGTAATTTCTTACAACTAGTTGAACGACAGTTTAATAAGAAAGTGAAACGTATTCGGAGTGACAATGGTACAGAATTTATGTGTATGTCACTCTATTTTCAGGAGCAAGGGATTCTTCACGAAACGTCTTGTGTTCATACACCGCAACAGAATGGTCGTGTTGAACGCAAGCATCGTCATATTCTCAAAGTTGCTCGGGCTTTACGCTTTCAAGGTCATTTTCCTCTTGAGTTTTGGGGAGATTGCGTCCTTACTGCTGCATATTTGATTAATCGTACACCTTCAAAGGTTCTTCATGGTAAAACTCCGTTTGAAATTTTATATGGTCACCCTCCGTCATATAAGCATTTGCGCGTTTTTGGATGTCTTGCTTATGCTCATAACCTGAATCACAATGGTGATAAATTTACATCTCGCAGCAAACGTTGTGTCTTTGTTGGATATCCCTATGGCAAGAAGGGCTGGCGGTTATATGATCTTGATCGCAATGTCTTCTTTGTTTCTCGCGATGTTGTCTTTAATGAAGGCAAATATCCTCTTTCTTCGGATACACCAGATACTTCTATCAGTGATATTGTTCCGCCTATCTCACCTCCTGTTCTAGCTGTAACATCTTCGGAGGAACAATTTTCTGATCCTGTTCACATTTTAAACCAAGTAGGATCGGTTGATCTTCCATCTGATTCAGTGATCGATTCTCCTTCTGAGCCAGCAATACCAGCTGATGAAAGTGCTAGACCAATCGGTCCTAACTTCATGACACGAATCTCAACTGTAGTGACCGGCTTTGTAAGCATGACACAATCCTCTTCTTGAAAACGAAAAGGTAACAAAGCTTGGAGCTCATCCACTGTCATTCCCACAAAATCACTAGGTTCTTGATTAAGAAAATCCTTAAAGAAGCGCTCTGCCTCACCTTTTAGCTCATCACTGGTTCGCAAGATTTCACCATTTGGACCACTTAGTTCGCGAATAGAGTTCTGCATTTTCTGGATAGTTGCCATTTTATGAAAATAGGCATTGTTCATATCTCCCACATTAAGCCAATGAAGCTTAGCTTTCTGTTTAAGATAATCTTCCTCTAGATCAGCAAGATGTTACCACAATGAAAAAGCGTGTGCCTCCTCATCGAGTGCTTGTTGTGTTGGACTTGCCAACGTAACAGATTGTTTCTGACAAAGAGTCTCATGAGCCTCACACGTCCGTTTTGACAAATCGCTGAACTGCTCTCTTCCCAGAGATCGCAAACTAGGCTTTAAATCTTTCAATTTCTTTGAAAGATGATGCATAGCAGAGGTAGAGGGAAATAATGGAACCGTGTCATTCCAGTGGTTTGCAACAACCTCATGAAACTGAGGGAGTTTAGACAGAGTATTCATAAATTTAAACGGCCTCCGACCTCCCATTGCCACAGCCTCCAAAACAATACGCCCTCTTGCATGGTCAGAACAGCCACCAGCCTCAAAAACACTATAGGAGTGTGGGAAACGATCCCCCCAATGCTCATTTACCAAAACTCGGTCCAGCTTCTTACAAATCAAACCCTCATTTCTCTTATTACACCAAGTATGGAGTGGACCATGATGACCCAAATCAGTGAGGGAGCAATGATTCACCACTTCCTGAAATACTCTCATCCCCAACGTATTAAACTGCAGATGGTCAAGATTAGAGTGTTCTCCACTCTCCAAAATCTCATTAAAATCACCACAAATCATCCATGGTTTATTTCTAAACAGTGGAGAGTCATGATAACATTGTATCTCATCCTAGAGGATCCTCCGCTCCTCTGAAGAATTTGATGCTTATACAAACGAGCAGAGAAACTCCTCTGCTCCACCCGCCAACAGTACTGAACATGTAATAACTTGACTACTCTTGAAAACAGGAGTAAACCGCACATTATCTCTCCAAACCACCCATATACGAAGGCTTGGACTACACGGTCCCCATCCACGACAGAGACATTGAAATCATGTTGTTTCAGGCTTGGTCGATTAGTAACAATTGCAGAGTACGAAGGTTTTAGAGCCAATGGCGAGGAAGATTGCAGAGGGGAAGAGATCAGCTCCTCCGGAGCCGACATAATGAGAGAGACGGCGGCCAAAGCCACCGGGGACGTTTGATTGGACCTTACGCAAAAAAACCCTAAATCGCCTTTGGAGTCGCCTGCCCCTTCTTAATTTCGCCTTTCGGTCTTCAACACTATATTAAATACGCTTATAGTTGTTGTCAATTGGTTTTTGAGTTGGAAGCATGTTTCACTAATATGACGTTACCTTTGGTTAGGACGCATCGGAAACATGGAACTTGCCAGTGAGTTTCATAAGCATCATATTACTTCCTATTGTTGGAAACGCAGCTGAACACGCTGAAGCCGTTATTTTGGCGCTTAAGAGCAAGCTTGTTAGTTCGCATTTTAAGAACAAGATCTTATGATATATAAAACTTGTAGATTACAATGATAAAATGGATAAACTTGTGTCAAATGCAAATGATTTGCAGGACGTATCTTTCGGAGTTGCATTAGGCTCTTCAGCTCATATTTGCTTATTCGTTGTCCCCTTGACTATTATCATGGCGTGGATTTTGGGAATTAATATGGATCTCAATTTCGGTCTCCTTGAAACCGGTTCTCTTGCTCTTTCCATTATCGTCACCGCTTTCACATTACAGGTTAGGCATTTTTTCAACACCTTAACAATCCACTAGACGAATCAATTGATGATTCAAAGGTTCAATGATTAAAATATTTGTTATGTTACGTTTTGTGGTTCTTCAGGACGGGACTTCCCACTATATGAAAGGACTGGTCCTCTTGCTCTGCTATTTCATTATTGCCATATGTTTCTTTTCTTTTTTTTTTTTTTTGGACAAACGGTTGTTTCAATTCAATCAGACAGAAACAATACAAAGAAGAGGATATAAAATCCCAAAGTTTAAAAAGTAACATACAAAGGTTTTCCCCAAAACCATAAGCATAAATAAAGAAAGATAGAACATCAAGCAAGGATCCATGATAGCTATGAAACAAATGCTATGGAGCAGATGGGTACATGTAGCATCAAGGTTGCAAGAATGGTCGTCGTCGATGAGTTCGATAGATGACAAGTTGGTCACAGTCAAGAGACATTGTGCCGTTGAAATGGTAGGTAGAGCCAAAAAGCTCGCCTAGATGAAGAGCACTAGCCGAAGCAAGGCCAGAGCAAGGAGTTGGGGGACAAAAGTCCGGTGATTTTTGATTGGCCGGAATTGTCGAGGGGTGATTGTTGATTGAGAAACCTCTAAGACCAAAATCACCTCCTCGGTATTGTGTCATCAGAGCTGCGGTGCCATAAGACTTCAAAAGTTTAGGCGAGGTAGAGTTCATCATTGGAGCTAAAACCAGGGTTCGTAAGCAGCATGTGTAAATTTGTATCATAAGTGGTGGATCCTCTCTACCATGAAAATGGTGATCAAGAATTCCACACACGTTATGAAGCCGGTAAGATATTGATAGATAGAAACCATGCTTGAGCTTCGAGCGAGAGGTTGATTGTATTGTGTTGTGAGCAGTAGAGCTTACCAATGAAGTGATTAGCAGGTGCAAGGAATACGTGTAAGACCGTGACAAATCAGGTGGATCCTCTCTGCCATGGAGATGGTGATCAAGAATTCCACACAAAGATTGTGATCGGCAATACACAGAACATGAATCAACAGACCTGAGCTTCAGGAAATATGGTGGGTGATGGGGGTTGACACCCCTTTGATAAAACCAGTTTCGGGATTCACCCGACCAAGTCAAGAGCAGAGCAAACACCATAGTTCTAACATACCCTTTATACATCCAAGACAGCCTATCTAAATGGGTTCTCTGATGCAGTTTTCGAACACCGAGTAAAGCCAAAAATTCTAGACAAAGTCGACAGGATAATAGAGGGTTAGATAGATAGAACCTGGGCTTTTGGAATTTGGGCAAATCCTTCTGTAAAGCTAACATGCCGATCTTTGTTTTGATGTTCATCCACAGGAAAAGTGCTGTGATAAATCGGAAGAGATGATACATACAGCGGCTGACCAGGGAGAGTGAAGGGAAATTCTGCGTCTCCGGTGAAAGCAGATACAGAGCTGCCAAGCTCAGGGAATGGTATGTGTTCAAGATGGTAGCCCAAAAGCGGAGAAAAATCATTTCTCTGGAGGATTCCTCACCAACCGTCGCCTCCGTCTCCGCCTGCCAAGGCTCGGGTGACATTGGGGAAGAGAAATCTGCAGAGGTGATTGCCATTCCGGATCGATGATTAAAGAGACAAGGGGACTTGATTTCCGTCGGCAGTGAGGCTGGATCTGGTTGATTGAGGGGGGTTTGCATCGGTTGTAAAACGAGAACCAAAAGGGGAAAAAAAGATTGAAAAAGGAAACTAAGAAAGCAGAGAGAATACAGAGCGGAAGCTATGGTCGAAATATCCCGACGCCGGTGAGCAAAAGCTCCACCAGCGTCGGTGAGTTTTGGTGGTGACGGCTCCTCGATATTCGGGCTTGCGAGAAAAAGTTTTAGGACCAGTAGTAAAATTTGCTACCACGCAATTTTTTGCAGGTTGGATTGCCATATGTTTCTTTGTCGATAAACTTCCTCAGAGTGAGTTAATTACCACAATTCTATGCATGTTACTATGTACAATAGTTTTTTACAATGGTTTTCTGTCCAACACCCGCTTTTGATCACATGTTAATACTTTATCTTATATTCTTTCTTTTTCACATGTTAATTAAACAGTCCTTACAATAGTTTTGTTAAATAAAATTTAACATCTTACCCAATCACTTTTGTTTCATATTCTTATTTTCTTTTATATTTTTATTTCTTAATTTTTAATTACTTATGGATAAAGTATTAATTAAGATTAAATTAAAATTATTGAGAGTTAACAATCTTTTTAAATATGTTTTGTGTTTCTTTTTAATTTCTATTCTTATTATTTTTTTCTTGCAAGTGATAAAGACAAAAAATAAATATCGTAAATTAATAAAATAAAACAATCATGAAAACCCTGAAATGCAATACGGCACAATCAGTAAAACACACAAAACATAATGAGGGGAAATTTATTTTATGATTAATAGCTGCCCGGAATGTGTTTATATATATTTTTCCAATTACAAATTACACACTTAGATATAGTTTAATGCAATAACAAATAATTTTAGACACCCCTGTTTAATCAACTTTAAATATGCAATTTTATGATATTGCATATCTTACGAGGGTTGCATCTAATTTTACTAATAATAAATGCTGATGAGGGTTGCATATCTTTATCATAATTACTCATCGCATATCTAATATAATAAAGTAGGCTTACACCCTCTAAGGAAGCTCTATCTATCTGCCACGTGGCACCTCTTAATCTTTTGGTTATTTTTGTTTTTCTCATGTTTAAGTTAATTATTAATAGACTGTAAATGGTTAATGGGCCACAAAAATATATCGACTTCCCAAAGCAAAACCGACTATTTTTTCTCTCCATTCACTTTCAGTACTAAATTGTAACTGAAATTACATAAATTGTGAATTGACTATTTGTTTTCTCCATTCACTTTGAGTTAAGTACCCTAGCAATTATAATTATAACTCTTTTAATTTAATTTTTGAGAAATATAACTTCCATCACTTTTTATCCTATAAATAATCATTCTCACATCCTCCTTCATCA
>NC_025694.1:23342261-23361896 GCF_000633955.1 Camelina sativa | reverse complement strand
AAATTCTAGACAAAGTCGACAGGATAATAGAGGGTTAGATAGATAGAACCTGGGCTTTTGGAATTTGGGCAAATCCTTCTGTAAAGCTAACATGCCGATCTTTGTTTTGATGTTCATCCACAGGAAAAGTGCTGTGATAAATCGGAAGAGATGATACATACAGCGGCTGACCAGGGAGAGTGAAGGGAAATTCTGCGTCTCCGGTGAAAGCAGATACAGAGCTGCCAAGCTCAGGGAATGGTATGTGTTCAAGATGGTAGCCCAAAAGCGGAGAAAAATCATTTCTCAGGAGGATTCCTCACCAACCGTCACCTCCGTCTCCGCCCGCCAAGGCTCGGGTGACATTGGGGAAGAGAAATCTGCAGAGGTGATTGCCATTCCGGATCGATGATTAAAGAGACAAGGGGACTTGATTTCCGTCGGCAGTGAGGTTGGATCTGGTTGATTGAGGGGGGTTTGCATCGGTTGTAAAACGAGAACCAAAAGGGGAAAAAAAGATTGAAAAAGGAAACTAAGAAAGCAGAGAGAATACAGAGCGGAAGCTATGGTCGAAATATCCCGACGCCGGTGAGCAAAAGCTCCACCAGCGTCGGTGAGTTTTGGTGGTGACGGCTCCTCGATATTCGGGCTTGCGAGAAAAAGTTTTAGGACCAGTAGTAAAATTTGCTACCACGCAATTTTTTGCAGGTTGGATTGCCATATGTTTCTTTGTCGATAAACTTCCTCAGAGTGAGTTAATTACCACAATTCTATGCATGTTACTATGTACAATAGTTTTTTACAATGGTTTTCTGTCCAACACCCGCTTTTGATCACATGTTAATACTTTATCTTATATTCTTTCTTTTTCACATGTTAATTAAACAGTCCTTACAATAGTTTTGTTAAATAAAATTTAACATCTTACCCAATCACTTTTGTTTCATATTCTTATTTTCTTTTATATTTTTATTTCTTAATTTTTAATTACTTATGGATAAAGTATTAATTAAGATTAAATTAAAATTATTGAGAGTTAACAATCTTTTTAAATATGTTTTGTGTTTCTTTTTAATTTCTATTCTTATTATTTTTTTCTTGCAAGTGATAAAGACAAAAAATAAATATCGTAAATTAATAAAATAAAACAATCATGAAAACCCTGAAATGCAATACGGCACAATCAGTAAAACACACAAAACATAATGAGGGGAAATTTATTTTATGATTAATAGCTGCCCGGAATGTGTTTATATATATTTTTCCAATTACAAATTACACACTTAGATATAGTTTAATGCAATAACAAATAATTTTAGACACCCCTGTTTAATCAACTTTAAATATGCAATTTTATGATATTGCATATCTTACGAGGGTTGCATCTAATTTTACTAATAATAAATGCTGATGAGGGTTGCATATCTTTATCATAATTACTCATCGCATATCTAATATAATAAAGTAGGCTTACACCCTCTAAGGAAGCTCTATCTATCTGCCACGTGGCACCTCTTAATCTTTTGGTTATTTTTGTTTTTCTCATGTTTAAGTTAATTATTAATAGACTGTAAATGGTTAATGGGCCACAAAAATATATCGACTTCCCAAAGCAAAACCGACTATTTTTTCTCTCCATTCACTTTCAGTACTAAATTGTAACTGAAATTACATAAATTGTGAATTGACTATTTGTTTTCTCCATTCACTTTGAGTTAAGTACCCTAGCAATTATAATTATAACTCTTTTAATTTAATTTTTGAGAAATATAACTTCCATCACTTTTTATCCTATAAATAATCATTCTCACATCCTCCTTCATCATATCTCAAATCCTAAATATATTTTTTTTGTTTTTTTTTTGTTTTAAATGTTCTTGTATTGGTTGAAAACTCAATAAAGATTATATTTTATATTATATAATATTTTCTAATTTCAGTTACTCTCTCCTTACTGGTCTATTTGGTATTTCTTTTCTTATACATATAATATTTATTTTTAATTAACCCTAAAATACAACATATTTAATCATATACATTAATTCATACTTTAAATATACACTTTAATACTAAATTGTAACTGAAATTACATAAACTATAAATTGACTATTTGTTTTCTCCATTCACTTTCAGTTAAATACCCTAGCAATTATAATTATAACCCCTCTAATTTAATTTTTGAAAAATGTAACTTCCATCATTTCTTATCTTATAAATAATCATTCTTACATCCTCCTCCATCATATCTCAAATCCTAAATATTTTTTTTGTTTTTTTTTTTGTTTTTAATGTTCTTGCATTGGTTGAAATTCAATGAAGATAATATTGTAAGAGTTTAATAATATATTTTACATTGTTCTCCATTTTATTTCTTCTTGCTTTTATGTACTTCTTTCGTTACTTTAGATGTTAGATTATTTCTTACATATTCATATATATTTATTTGATTCTTAAAAATATGTAATGTTCTAACTTCTAAGGAAAGAATTTTTTTTTAATATAATTATGAAATATCAAATCAATTTTTCATAACTCTCTCTTACCTCTAACAAAATTGTAATACATTTTTTAAGAATACTCATCATTATATTTAGTTTCTGATTAAACATGTAATTACATAAAGATCATTAAGCTATATTTATTTCATTCAAATATGTACTTCAAAAGGATTTCTCTATATAAAAACAATATAATATTCTATTTTCTGTCTAGCTTTTACCACAAAGATGAAATAATTATAACTAAATCTAGCAATATAAAATAAAATGAGGACAATATAAAAAAGAGACTTAAAAGTAAAACTACTCTTTGGGAATTTTACTTTAAAGTTTTGCTTGCACTTCATATGATTTTATAGAGAATAATTTTGTTTCTCTCGTTTAATACTTTAGGTTATGTGTTAGCTTATATGAACAACTTAAATTAATATTAGAATATCATAGTTAATTTTCATTTTATCATTTTTTTAACCTCAAATCCTCAGAGAAACTAATGAAAATTATTATCAAAGTTAAATAATAATAAAACATAGAAAATCAAGAGATATGTATGTGTGATTATATTTAAATTAGTTATATATATTATGAATTTGTATGATTTTTAAAAAATGTAAATTTCCTAAATACATTTAGATTTTGATTTTTTTGCTTCTTACGATTAAAATTAAATTAATGAACATAATTTATTATATTTATAACAATCCGCACATGCGCGGGATATAACCTAGTTTATAAATGTAAGAAAATATAGTTTTTGCAAGGTTGCTAAGATTCATTATCACTTTTCAATTGATACTTTTGAATTAGAGTCGCATATTTTTGAAATAATATTTTTTATCTGAACTTTTAATTTTGATGGGGTTTTTTTACTCAGAGTTATGGATTGCAGATTTTACATTTATGTATCATGACAATAGCATATCTGAAAAATATAATATAGAAAACCCTTTTTCTACGAAAATAACAAACATTACTTTTAAAAACTAATTAATGTAAATAAAATTCAATTAGAAATAAATTAGCTCTATTGATTGATACCAAAATAATACAAAAATCTATCTTAGCCTTATAAATATTTCAAATAATCTGGACATATCTAAAGATTCAACTTTTGATATATTTTCATTGAAATACACCCTCTTTGAACATCTGAAAAGTTTAAAATAGGTTAATTACTTAAAAAGACTAAAATAAATCACAAAATCCAGAAAAGATTGTTGGATCAATTCATTCGAACACAAATTGGGCATGAATTGAACAAATTTATCATAACATATTGAAGAAAGTGTCTTCAACATGTCATCAATGGTATAACATGATTTTGTTACTTGTTGTAACATCAAATTATCAAAATGATTTTTGACATCCAGAATGATGTTCTTTAGCAGATTTTCCAATAACTCTTTGACCCTTTGAATAAGAGAGATCATAGATAACAACTTAGCAATATGAAAAGAATATTGCAATATAATTTTTAAAAATAAATTCATATTTTAAAGGCTTCGGATGATGGAGTAAATGAAGTGAATTGTTTCCAAATTTCATATAGGTAGTCTGAGAGCTTTTCTTTAAAACCACATACTTAAAACTCAATATTGATTTTCTCATAAATCTCTATTGATGTCTCAAAATTAGTTTCTCCTCCCTTTACATATATAAACTTGGTAAGAGATGTATTGATGTCTACATATTAATATAGATATTGAATTGAATTTCCTAGTTCTAAATCTATTTAAAGTAAAATTGAATTTATGGTTTGTAGATTTTCCATTTCTTTATCATGACAATAGCAGATCTGAAAATATATAAGGTAACAAAACCCTTTTTCCATAAAAAATAATAATAATAAACATCAATTTAAAAACTAATTAACGTAAATATAATTCAATTAGAAATAATATTAGCTTTATTAATTGATACCAAAATAATACATAATATCAATCTTAGCATAATATAAATTTTTAAATAAGGCGTAAAAGTTGGCCACTCGAAAGGCGAAGACACAATCTTCACTAAGTCATAGCAGTCAGTGAGAAAAACAACAGATTGGTTATCCGCTCCAATCATACAGCGCATAGCCCAAACAAGGGCTTCAATCTCGGCAAAGATTTTAACAAGTATTTCTAAATCATAGAACCAATAACATATCATTTTGATAAGTATTTTAAATTCAGTAATTGAATAACACATAATTTGTTTATATTTATTAAATTATTGAACCAATAACCCCCTCTTATAATACTCATTATCATAAAGATTGTTGCAATTGCATACTTATACCTTTCATTTTCTGATAGAATTCTGAATTACCACCATAATCCTTACCCAACTCTTATCATACTTTTTCATGATTTAGTAAAATTTTGGAATTGTATCGGGCATTAAGTATTGTGTCATGAACATCAACATATAATTTTGTTTATTTGTACCTTCTTTATGAATAGGAACATTGTGTTTAGTAAGTGTTGTTCTTGGTCTATGTTTTGGTTCCATCTCTGCCTTGTCACAAAATTTACAAGTACAGATACTATATTTGTACCTTTTTCGTTACTGTTTTGACGAATAAAAAGTTACCAAATTACACCCATCAAAGAGGGAGTTATAGGTGAGTTTATGAACAAGATTGTGTATGCTTTTTCTTAACTGTGGCTAGCTTAAAAAATTATTCTCAAGATTTTTTCTGCAGTTGGTATTATGGTATTGTTTGATGTTTCTGCAGGGTGTTCTTCTGTAAAACTATTTCCCTCTCAAAATACTTAGAATTGTGTATCCAGTTTGTTTTGCAACCTTATAGCTCAGTCCTTTTATGGATAAATTAATTTGCAGACGTCGCAAGTGACTGAAGAAAATCGAGCTGTTTAACTATCTTGACACTTGATCATGTGTGGCTAAGCTCTCAGTCCGGCACAATGGCTTTCCTCTGTTTTTAACTCTGTTTCAGTGATTCTCTGTGCTGAAAATTAATAATCAACTTACTGCATACATTTATAATCTACTAATAGTAACAATACAAGATACTGAATACCATTGTTCGCAAGCTTCACACTCATTATCATCAAAGAAACAAAACAGATGAAAGGGAACCGGTACAAGTGACTCGTCATACTGCTATTATGTCTCGTCTTCGGATGATTCGTTCCCTTCCATTATGTCTGCAGCAGGTTCCCACTCCTCTTGACCTCTATCTCCTGATGGTTCCATAAGTTTCCACACTTCCATTATATTTCCACCTAGCTTTGCCTTGAGTTTGAACAGTGCAGCTACCCAGTTTTCTCGACCTTTACCAGCTAAAAAAGACCCTAGCAGTCGAAGGGCCAAAGGAAGAAAGCCTGCGAGATGGACAGCACGAACGGCAAGCTGTTCGAAATCAGAAGGTGGATAAGGCTGCTTGAAAGCAAATTGAGAGAAGATTTGAAGAGCTTCATCATATCTTAAAGACCTGACTTCATACTCATGCTTCACTCCGGCGTCAACAAGCAAATCCTTGTTCTGGCTAATTAGAATGACTCTACTTCCTGGAGCAAACCACTTAGCGTATTTGATGATCCGCTTCCCTTGTTCGATGCTGTTCACATCATCAGCGATAAGGAGAACTTTCCGGTGTTTACGCCATGCTTTGGCAATTTCAAGCCAGTCGTGATCTGAACTCGTTACTACCGTTGGATCTTCTTCCCCTTTGAACCTAAGAACCTTGTCTTCAATGTTTTCAACATTATCTAGGAAAACACATGTCTGAAATTTGACAAAGATCTCGGCATAAATGTACCTTGCAAGTGTTGTCTTCCCAACACCACCACTACCCCAAATGCCAATAGTACGAACCTCTTTGTCAACTTCTAAATCCAACAAGTCATAAGCCACTTTCATGTGACGATCCATTGCAACAAGGCCATCTAAACCGTTTGATGTGGAGTAGAGAGAGACAAGAGATATGTCATGAGCAATTTTTTTGAACCAATCTAACAGGCCCATACCTGCAGGATTCTGAGAAAACTGATACTCGGCTGCAATGTTGGTCAATTCGGTAAGTGCAGTTCTCCAACTTGGAGCCTTCTCAGGATATTGTTGGCATATCTCCTCCGCATTAAAATAGTTATCCGTAACAAAAATGGGTATGACCATGAGTGAACCTTTTTCTTGGAATTCGAGTATTACTATGAGCTCTTCTAGGAACCCGATGGAACAAGGTTTCGTCCCAGATGTCATAACGACCGCGACTCTCGCCTCTTCCAAAGCCTTGACTGTCCGTTGACTAATTGGTCCGAATCTATTCTCCAAGCATCTGTAGGATAAAAAAGTTTTAATGCCATATGTAATCAAAATGTTTTGAAAATATCCATGCCTAGTCTGGCAGCAGAAACTCAGGAAGACATCCACCTCCCTTCCAAGCAACAAAAAAGAAGTAGAAGATGAAGAAGAAGACATTTGGTTTGGTTCCAAGTTCCAACAACAAAGAAGAAAAACTAATGCTGCTGGTATGATTACTAACTCCCGGATTCAATACCAATTAAAAACTACAGGTGTGAAACAACTTTACAACCAAACAGACCACTTAAAAAACACTAAACACTACTAGTGCGAAACAAACAAGTCAAAAACAGACAAAAACTTTACTTAGAAATATTCAAATAAAACAAAACAGTGATTGTTTCCAAAGTTTTAAATATTTTTCTATCAAAATGACAGCATAAAAAGTGGCATTTGGTTCTTTTTTTATATATATATATTTTTGGCCGAACTGGTACAAACTCCGGGATAAAAAGACATAACAAAAACAAAGACTCACTAAGTGAAGATCTGGCAACCAAGGGAAATCAAAAGCAAGCGATAATGGAAAGAGACTTGATCGCAGCTTCTTCTTCTGTATCGATGCCTTTATGTGTCTTCCCATCAAGTGCTCTGGAATCCAATAAGTAAAGTGAGTTCAAGGGTCCTAATTCTACTGTAGCCATCGCCATCTCCATCACCAACCTTCGTCCAGACTCGAACGGTAAGAGAGAGAACTATATTCTAGCAAACACGCTGAAACTAAATATGTGTTTAAACAAGAGTTGAAACAGAGCATCTAAGCTAGCCTCTTCTAAACCAAGTTTTTCCCGACAATGGCTTCCTCATCTGCATCTCGTGCATCCAACTATGATGTCTTCCTCAGTTTCCGAGGGGAAGATACTCGACATTCTATAGTTAGCCATTTGTACGCAGCACTTGCTAGCAGAGGAATTGCTACCTTCAAAGACGACAAAAGGCTTGAGCTAGGCGATCACATTACTGAAGAACTCCACAGAGCCATCGAAGGTTCAGATTTCGTTGTCGTGGTTCTCTCAGAGAACTACCCTACTTCCAGGTGGTGCTTAATGGAGCTCCAAATGATAATGAAGCTTCAGGTGGAGGGAAGAATTGGTGTCTTTCCCGTCTTCTATAGAGTAGACCCCTCTGACGTGAGGCATCAGCAAGGAAGTTTCGATCTAGAAGGATACGAACGTGATCTACAAATGGCAGATAAGGTTCCCAAGTGGAGAGAAGCTCTTAAAATGATCGCCGATCTTTCAGGCGTGGCATCCGGACAGTGGTATGTATTTTTCCTCATAGAAACCTGAATATATAGTATGCATAACCAGCTTCCTAGAAAGTTAATTATACTTGTGTTCTTATTTCCATTTCAGCATTGATGAGGCAACTATGGTTCGAAAAATTGTCGAAGATATTTCAAAGCGCAAGGCGATGATGCAAAAGATAGACTTCAGAAATATTGTTGGGGTAGATACTCACATGGAAGGTCTCAAGTCTCTCTTGGAGATGGACTCCGATAATGATGAGGTTCGTATGATTGGAATATGGGGCATGGGAGGCATTGGCAAAACCACCATCGCCAAGTGTCTCTATGACCAGCTCTCATCCCATTTTACAACCAGGTATTTCACAGAAGACATCAAGGGTATTTATAAAGACATTGATCTACTGCATTTGCAAAACAAACTTCTTTACAATACCCTTGATGATGATATTACGCCGTGGAGTGTGGAAGCTGGACGCGAGGTCATAGCGGCAAGACTTGGGAACCACAAGGTTCTTCTTGTGCTAGATGGTGTGGATAATTTGGTGCAGATCCATGCTCTGGCAAAAGAGACACGATGGTTTGGTCATGGGAGCCGAATCATCATAACCACCCGAGACAGGGGCTTACTCAATAGTTGTGGAGTAAAAGCCATTTATGAGGTTAAGTGTTTAGACGATATGGATTCCCTGCAGATGTTTAAACAGATTGCTTTTGAAGGAGGTAGTCCTTCTTCTGTTGAATTTGACCATCTCTCAATCCGGGCAGCTCGACTTGCTCACGGGCTTCCTTCTGCAATTCAAGCTTATGCCTTCTTTCTCCGTGGAAGAGCCAACTCTCCTGAGGAATTGGAAGAAGCAGTGTGTGGACTTGAATGTACTCCTGACGAGAATATAACAGAAATCTTGAAAATTAGCTACGAGGGCTTAGCAAAAGCACATCAGAATGCTTTTCTTCATGTTGCATGTCTCTTTAATGGAGACACTTTCAGGCGAGTCACTTCACTACTTGCTATTAGCACACTTGAAAGTAACTTGTGGATGAGAGTTTTAGCAGAGAAATCTCTCATTGATATAACAAGTAATGGATATGTAATCCTGCATAAGTTGGTTGAACAGATGGGAAGGGAAATTATGCTTGACAGTGGAAAATTCATCGGGGATCCAGAGAAAATACATGACACACTCGATTACAGAGAAGTAAGTATCTACTTAATCTTTGATACTCGTCTTGTCATCCTGCTAATGTGTTTATGTTTCTATTTACTTAAATAGTTTCTATCACCAGGGAATTGGCCAAATTGAAAGCATTTCCCTACACACATGTGAAATGACAAGTGCATTTTCGATGGAGACTGGTGTTTTTGGTAAAATGTATAAACTTAGGTTTGTCAAGGTCTACAAGCATGTTAACGACGGAGAATCGAGGCTGCAGGTGATTCCTGGCGATCATTGCCCTTCCATGAATTGTAGTTTACTCCACTGGGATGCATTTCCATTGAGCACATTGCCTCTCAACTTTAATACACTTGGTCTTGTGGAACTCAATCTGCGTCACAGCAACCTAGAAACACTCTGGAGTGGAGCACTGGTAACCTTGCCTATGATTTTGACCATGTGTTAATGTTTTTGCTATAGCAATATGCAGAATTCAACTATTCTTTGTTGTACGTTCCTCAGAGGTTCAGTAATTTGAAGAAACTGGATGTGACGGGATCTAAGAATCTCAAAGAACTTCCAGATCTTTCAATGTGCCAGAAGCTTAACGAGCTGATGCTAAAACAATGCAAGCGACTAAAAGGAATTCCAGAGTCGATTGGAGAAAGGTCTACCCTAAGCACGCTTACTCTATCATACTACGGTGGGCCTAAGAGTCCCTTGGGTGTTGTTATAGGGAATGTGTCTCAGATGCAACGTATTACACTGGAGTTCCCAACTGCAAGAGTGGAAATGCAACATATGAATATGTCGATCACAGGAGACATAAAATTTCGTGTTTTTGCAGATTGTGAAGGATACGCTGAATACTTCTACTTTAGCTCTGAGCAAAAGATCCATGGTACAAAGACAGTAAGTGTCCACCAAGCTCCTCGACTCACCTCCGTGTTCAACAAATCTACTTCGCTCAATATCAGGAGGNCATGACACACTCGATTACAGAGAAGTAAGTATCTACTTAATCTTTGATACTCGTCTTGTCATCCTGCTAATGTGTTTATGTTTCTATTTACTTAAATAGTTTCTATCACCAGGGAATTGGCCAAATTGAAAGCATTTCCCTACACACATGTGAAATGACAAGTGCATTTTCGATGGAGACTGGTGTTTTTGGTAAAATGTATAAACTTAGGTTTGTCAAGGTCTACAAGCATGTTAACGACGGAGAATCGAGGCTGCAGGTGATTCCTGGCGATCATTGCCCTTCCATGAATTGTAGTTTACTCCACTGGGATGCATTTCCATTGAGCACATTGCCTCTCAACTTTAATACACTTGGTCTTGTGGAACTCAATCTGCGTCACAGCAACCTAGAAACACTCTGGAGTGGAGCACTGGTAACCTTGCCTATGATTTTGACCATGTGTTAATGTTTTTGCTATAGCAATATGCAGAATTCAACTATTCTTTGTTGTACGTTCCTCAGAGGTTCAGTAATTTGAAGAAACTGGATGTGACGGGATCTAAGAATCTCAAAGAACTTCCAGATCTTTCAATGTGCCAGAAGCTTAACGAGCTGATGCTAAAACAATGCAAGCGACTAAAAGGAATTCCAGAGTCGATTGGAGAAAGGTCTACCCTAAGCACGCTTACTCTATCATACTACGGTGGGCCTAAGAGTCCCTTGGGTGTTGTTATAGGGAATGTGTCTCAGATGCAACGTATTACACTGGAGTTCCCAACTGCAAGAGTGGAAATGCAACATATGAATATGTCGATCACAGGAGACATAAAATTTCGTGTTTTTGCAGATTGTGAAGGATACGCTGAATACTTCTACTTTAGCTCTGAGCAAAAGATCCATGGTACAAAGACAGTAAGTGTCCACCAAGCTCCTCGACTCACCTCCGTGTTCAACAAATCTACTTCGCTCAATATCAGGAGGTTCAGCTACAAAGAGAACAGGAAACCTGTCACCACCGTTCACAGTTTTCCATATATAGCTGGCCTGGAAGAGCTAAAACTAGTCAACTTAAACATCCAAAAGCTGTCAGATGCGATTGGTCACTTTGAATTCTTAGAAATATTGGACTTCAGCGGAAATGATTTTGACAGGTTACCAGAAGATATGAATAAACTTTCCCGGTTGAAAACTCTGTGTCTTCGAGACTGCAGCAAACTTAAGGAATTGCCAGAGCTAACTCAGGTGCAGTCACTCACTCTTACCAACTGTAGGAGCCTCAAAACATTGGTGAAACCCTCTGATGCAAGTCAAGATCCGAGAAAATACTGTTTGCTTGAACTTTGCCTTGACAATTGCAAGAACGTGATGCCATTATCAGACCAGCTAAGTCATTTCACCAAGTTGACATATTTAGATCTCAGCAGCCATGACTTTAAGACTCTGCCAGCAAGCATCAGAGATCTCACCTCATTGGTAACCATCTGCCTCAATAACTGCAAGAAACTCAAATCACTGGAAGAACTTCCACCGAGCCTTCAGTTTCTCGATGCACAGGGTTGTGATTCATTTGAAGCTGATGCTTTAGAACATTTTAAAGGGAGACTAAACAAAGAGGTTATTGAATATTCTAGTCTTGACCCATCTCTCTACTATGGTTTATTTAGTCTCTACATAACATTCCTTCTTTTCTAGGTACCAGCACAGCCGCAGATTGCCAGCTTCCAAGAAACTGAGATGCCGGGTTATGAACACGACCACCAATCAACAAAGATTCGTCTGCCCAAGTTCCTATGTTGCTCACATTTCTAGTCATTCCTACATGCCACTCTTTATAATTGTTATTTTCAATTTGATCCCGTGGGAACAGCTAGGTTTATGAGTTTGTAAAAATATCTTTATGAAGAGATTTTTCACCAATATGATACCCATGTCAGCAAGATCTGCTTGAAGGACCTCGCAGAGGTGTTTATAACCGCAATGTAACACAAGAAATTCTTAATAAAAAAATATTCCAGATATTAGTAACACTAGCCTCCCTCAATATTTATCATATATGTGTTCAAGCTATGTTATTAACTTTTCATAAGACAACTCTACTTCAGACATATCTACTCAACCATCTCTTTTTCAACCATTGCTAGCATCTATTTTTCTGCTAACTAACCAATAATGGAAAAGAAAAGAGAGAGTTGAAAGCAATTACCTTGTACAGAGACTCAGATTCAATGGTTAAGTATCAGTGACAAAGAGAGTGAAGCTGTTATCTACGTCTTGATTCCAGCATTGGTAACACTGCAAAAAAAAAAAGAAAACAGATGCATTTGTTCGAGGAAACTATCTGCTTGTTGTTGTTTTATCTAACTATAATCAGCTAATAGACTCAAAATTCAAACACCATCCATAGCTACAAGCCAACACAGTATAACTAAAAGCCAATCTTATCTATTTCTGATTTCTCACTACGCATTTATCAACACAAATTCTTCTTCCTATTATTTGCTATATATATGAATCAGTCTTATTGTAACCATCTCTAACTGTTCACAAGGCTGTAGTATTAGAATGTACCTAAACCCTAAATCCAAATTTCCAATTAAGACTCAAAAGAGTAAAAAAAAAAAACAAGGAAAGCAATCAAACTCGCTTCTCTTATCTTGACCTAATTCATAGAAACCTTCTTCTAATAGCAACCCCATTATTTTGCTTCTCCAATTCTCTTTAAGGATACAGCCCAAAATCGGATTCCAATTCCACCATTACCGCCGTAAATAGGTATCCTAGACTCCGATGAAACAGTGGCGGGAGACTGTACCAGACACAGCTCAGTTAAGATCATAGCAGCCACGTCGGAAACGGAGAGCTTGGAGACGATGGCCAGAAGGACTGAAGGAGAAATTTTGGCGAATGCTTTGAGATTTGAGACGAGGAGGAGAAGATGAAACAGAGAGTAAACGGCACGATTTGATTTTAAACCCAAAAACCGAATCCAAAACCAAATCCTAATTTTATTAAACCGGATTAGATGTACCAAAATTCATTCGGTTATTTCCGGTCAAGCTTTTTTTCTTTGTATCTTCGGGTTCGTTTCTGTTCAAGTGATTGAGAGACTGGGTTTCCGAGAACCATCGGAGAGTAAATTCTCCGGCAACATTCTCGTTGCTCAGGGAAGTACTTCTGTGTTGCTTGATAAAGGTATTAGTTTTATGGGTTTCTCTTTAAATAAATGGTGGGTTTCATTTCAAGTTTCAATTTTTCTGGTTTAAATCGTCAACTATTTTGGTGAAAATTGAGTCTCTTATTTGGTGATATTGATTCTGCAGACGAAGAAATTGAGTTAATTGGTCAATGCATGATGCATGTGAGAGCATCTTGAGATATATTTCTAAACTTATGAGTTATGAAGTGGGTTTTCTCATAAAGATCCAATACGCATTTCCCTTGCAGCAGGTGATCGTTGCTTCCGGGCTCTTGCTATTTTTTAATAGCACTTCAAATGTTTTTGTCAACCCAAAGTCTGATCCTTGTTTTTTTATAATAGCATATGTGGTCCTTTTGGGAAACACCACTTATGTATATGTTATGATAAGCTGAATTGTCTCCAACTTTTTTTTATGGTTATTAGTTAGTATTTAGCAGCACACGCACTTACAGAGGTTACCGATGCTCCTTATTGTATCATGATTGATGGAGAGGCTGTATACACCAGATTTGTTTAGTTTGTAACATTTGCCAAAAAGCTCTCTCGGAAACTGTTGGTTGGCTCCTTTTTTTTTCTTTTTCAAAATTACTAGGCTTCTTATAACAAGTACATAAATAAATGTGAAATGTTGGCACATTTAGAAACTGGATTTCTTATAATCAATTGGTTTGAAGGGGGAAACAAATTCAATAAAACTATCTCTTTAAGAATTCGAATCAAAACTAGTTAGCAAAAGGAATTGAAATCTCTTGTAGAAGAAGTTAGGGTTTTCGCTCAAGAACAAGTAAAAGTAGGGGAATTGTATTAATTGTTAGATGATTTACAATGAAGGGATCCCCCTTTATTTATAGACTTTCTTAGATTTACAGAATATATCCACTTTCCAAATCATAGTCAAACTGATTAGGAAAGTTTCTCATTTCTTCTTAGGTCAGCCGCTAGACGAGGTGGAAGTCGGTTCCTCACCTCGGAACTAGGCCTCTTGATGCTATTGGGCCTCCACTTAGAGCATGAGTCCTTTACTCTCCGAACTCCTGGTTTAGATATCCGGTTTCGTTGCAGGTTTAGATCGGTATGTTAGGGGTGCCAATTCCCGCACCAACAATTAGTCCCCCCCCAGTTCGGTACATTCAGATGTTAATTCGAACGTTCGAACTTTAAGAGGAGAATATCCGATTTAATCCGTAAGGAAAATCGTATCTAACCACCTAGATCGTCGCGCCACTTCACCATCCATTCGTAGGTCGACATGTGTCGGATGCGTCGCTTCCGTCAACTCGGAAGTTGAAACGTCGCGTAGGATGGAGTAGGTCATTATGAGTCCGCGTAGGGTTGCCGCCCACTCACTTCTATAAATACTTAGCTTCGTTCTTCATTTTCACTTTTCTCAAAACCATCGAAGGTATTTGCTCCGTTCTCTCTCCTCTCTCACTTTATTTTAATATTATTTTTCGTGGATCTTCCTCCACACTCTTCGGCAATCTGTGGGATCCGGCACCTCGGTCATGGCCTCCTCATCTCGTACAGAAAGCGACCCACTGATCGGCAAGAATGCCAAAAGAAAGCCTACCAAGTCCACCAGATCGGAAGAAAATGCAGAATGTTCGTCAAGGCCCAGATCGGACGAACTCCCTACCATAGAAATTCCTTCCTCTACCAACGAGGAGAACCGCGAGAACCGTGGCAACGCTGCATCAGTCTCCGATCTGCCTTCGGATAATCTGAATGAAGAGGAGTCCCACCTCGTATCAAACGCAAAGAACCGTCGATATTGTTCGTACTATGCTGAATTTGTGCAGTTTGAAAGACTGCAGCGTTTACATTATCGTCCCTGGTGAGCACCAGCGCCCTTGGAACCCGCCTAAAGGGTTCATTTGTTTATATGAGGGCTTCTTCTCCAAATGTCGATTATGGTTCCCACTTCCAAGTCGGCTTACTCGGTATACCCACCGGTGGCAAATTCCAATTTGCCAACTTTCCCCCGGTAGTATTTGCAACTTTGTCGCCGCTCTCACCTTCGCAGCCAAAGCCGGAGTGTACCTCGGAGTTTAATGCTTTGAACAATTGACGAACTTCAAGAACTCTCAAGGGAACCCCTCATGGATGGTAAACGCAAAACCGGCACATAACTTTCTTCCCGGGGAGAAAGTTAGTAATTTCAAGAAATGGGCAACTCGCTATTTCTTCGTCCGAGTTGACGATTGTTCCTTCGAAAATCCGAGATGCGGTCGTCAAAGAGTGTGGAACAATTCGCCCGGTAACGTATTTTTCTTCATTTTGTGATATCCAAACACTCGTTTTCTGACCTGATCTTAATTTCCTTTGCTGTTGCAGTTCGCCCTACTTCGTCTCGGAACCTAGCTCCCAAATTTCAACTGGTGAAGGACGCACTATTTACAAGAAGTGATCGTAGCTGGGATTGTGTCACCCGACGCCGAGTTGAAGAAGCCATGGGCAAAGCCAAAACCGTATTTTCAAGTTTCGCGAAAGAGCTGGGCTAATCATCCAAGGCTCCAGAGACCACAACTCGTCTAGGACCCCGAACACGAAGGTTCAGATCTCACTGACTCACTTCGGCCCCCGCAGGATGAAACTGCTACTCCCGAGGATCCCGGTCCTGAACAAAGCAATGGTGCCAGAAGAAAGATATCTAAGAAGGATAGCAAGGACAAAGGCAAAGGCAAAAGCTTTGATCACGGAAAGTCCGCAAACGTTCTGCAGATGACGCCGGACTCGAACCCTATGACCGTTTTCGAGTCAAACGGGCGAACAACCGATCTGATCATTTCGTCTTTGACTAACCGGGAGGCTGCCGGGGAACTCTGCAGGAACCTGAAGGTATCTTTAGTTACTCTTCCACCTATTGAAGAATTGGAGTTTCCACAGCAATTCCATGACGTCGCCCAGTCCGCCCTTCAGGTTTGACTTGGATCATCCCTTTTATTAATTCGTAATTCAACACCGCTTTACTTTCTTCCCCCTGCTCATTTTATCAACCATGCAGACTGCTGCCTACGCTAGTTCGCTCGCTCTTTTCTATGATAGGCGAGTTAAATCAATGGCATCCTCGGAGTCCGAGTTTGATAAAGTGAAAGAAGTTTTAGGAAAACTCCGAGAGGCGGACAAACTGAAAGAGGCTAGGATCAAGGAATTGGAGAGCATGCTTGCGGGCAAGGATGAAAACAACAAACATCTGGAGGCGAGAGTGTTCGAACTGGAATCACGAGAAAAGATTCTTGAGGGAGAAAAGTCCGAGCTGAATAAGAGCTAGAGGAACTGAAGATGAAGTTTGAGTCGGAGACTTCTCGACTTCGCCAAGATCGATTAGCAAAGGTCGAAGGAACCGCGAAGAAAGCTCAGCGGCGTCTGGGCAAAGTAAAAGCATATCTAGTTGAGCAGGAGGGAACAGTCCGTCCAAAGGAAGACATCCTCAACTAAGCACATGGAATTGTGGAAACCGTGGAATATCTCTTAGAGAAAGGCGCGTCTATTCCCGACAACATGATTACTGAGATCAAGGAAAGACGAGAGAAAGCGCTTGGCGATGTCGAAGCTCTGGACGTTATAGAATTGGGAGACGGCGATCTCACAATGTCTCCAGACCAACTCGGCTTTGGAATTCTTCATCCCGAGATCACAGCTCCGGACTCTGTTCGACTCCAGCATAGCTCTAACATCGAGATCTTCCAAGCCGATATGTCCGCTCTTTCAGTAATTTAATGAGTTCCCCTTGCAATTTTTTTTTCCCTAGAAACAATTTTCCTCTTTTGCTTAAGACCTTGTGATGATGTTGCCCGTTTTGTGGTCGGTTCTTCAGTACTCTCCCTCTTTTTTATTATAGAAAATTTCTTCTTTTGCTTTCATGGAATAATTCCCTTATGTCCACATGTGAAAACGGTAGTTTCCCAATTTCACAACTTGGAAAATATTCCTCTAGGACCAGTATAAATATATTCATCCTGTTTCATAGTTCAATCAGACAAGACAAATCCAAAATGCCAAGCTCTGTAGGTAGCGTTAACCCCGAAATTGAAATCGGGCAAAACGTGCCAACGTTCTCGAACTCAGAAGCTATCGAAAGAGGGATGTCTTACTATCCGAATATCCGAGCTCCATGGATGCTGATGCTTCGTGTGAAACCAGAAGCAAGATTGGACATAGAGACCTTCCTTTCTCTTGTTGAAGAACGCCATACCGAGTACCGCAATCGGCTTCCGTAGCAGAACAGTCGCGAGGCAAACTGCTATTTAAGCTCAAACTGCTCGAGTCGCATCCAAGATTTTGAATCGAAAACGGATTAGACAGGTTGGCGGATATGCCGCCGTGTCTGGTCGAGTATTGCAACGAATGCTATTGCTCAGCGAATTCCTCTCCGAGCGAGCCGAGTTTTTCTTTGAACGGAGAGTTTGTT
Organism: Camelina sativa; assembly: GCF_000633955.1. NCBI lineage: Eukaryota > Viridiplantae > Streptophyta > Magnoliopsida > Brassicales > Brassicaceae > Camelina > Camelina sativa. The sequence goes on along the minus strand of NC_025694.1, from coordinate 23,344,134 downwards.
CCTTCCGAGGTGAAACCGTTCTATATGAACAAATGTGCCAACAATGTTGAGACTGCTGCAGCTCACGCCTTTGTTCGCCAGGTAACGCTTTCAAATTTTATTTGCGTAGTTCTTAACCAAGCGTTAATGCTAATCAGAAGATTTTTGCAGATCGAATCTGCACATCGTGAGCAAACCCATAAACTTTACTACCATCGTATAAAGAAAAATGAGATCGACGATCGTTTGGCCATGCTGGAAACCGATATCGCCACCTTAAAGGCAAAAAAGAAAAGACCATCGGTCATCTTGATGAAGCCGAACAGAGAATCAGAGCACTGGAATCCCGTCCCGACGAATGGGAAAAAACAAGGCTGCAGCTAATATGCCCTATGCCAAAGCGTCTTAAGTTAGATACTCGAAAGATCGCAGCAGGAATTGTTTTAAATTCCGACTAGCTAATACACTTGTAACCGGTGACTTGAGCCACTCGTTTTTACTTATATTAATAAAGTTTTCGTGTTTGAACAAATTATATTTGCAATAAATAAAGTTTTCACTGTATTTGGAAATTTACACGAGGCGGGACGTCTCCCGGCTTACACCGAGTAATTTTGGTGAGGGTAATTTAACCCGAGCATCCATGCGCTTTGGCGAAGGGCGAAGTACAGGACTTCGGCTTATCTTCTCTGTTTCAGTTTGGAAGTTGGAAGGCAAAATTTAGCACTCTGGGTTCGGCTTAAATCCGTCCAAACTGAAGCTTTATGAAACAATTCAACAAAATTCTCTCGGTTCGATTTATCTCTCGTCGAGAGTAATCAAAATTTTTTTTTTTAAAATATAATTCTCTCGGTTCGATTAATCTCGCATTGGAGAGTTATGCAAGTCGATCATCTGGCCAGGATGTCGATCTGTTCGATTCCGGACTGGGTAGACGTAGTAGTCGCCCTTTTTTTTTTTTTTTTGCTCATTCCCGAGACATAACCGCGTCATTAAATGTAGACGCGGTTTTATGACGTAATATGATTGGCGGGATTTACGGGACGCAGCGTTTGTCTCCCCCTTTCTCACTATAAATATAAGGAGAGGAGGTTCGCTGAGCATCTCACATCCAAATTTCAGAAAAATTGGAAAACATGCCTATTACAACTCGATCCGCATGGTTGAGGCGAGCTCAAGAATTGACTGCCGCCGGAGTCAGTGGGTTCGATCCAGAGGCATCAAATATTGCCCTTCCCCTGGAAGAGTCGGTTCCATCTCCACCTCGTGAGCTCGTTGCAGAAATCTAGGAGGATCCGCTACAAAGAGAGATCCGCATCCACCGAGCTCGCTGTCAGAGGATGAGTTCGTATATCAGAGCCTTTCGTCTGAAATACGATCTTATCTTCCAGCTCTGCCGTCTGGAGGGAACCATCTCGGTTCTTGACCATGCCAAGTGTGAAGGATAGGTTACCAGAACCTTGATACCCGACCTGCCGGAGGGCGACTACAAACCGCTGGGCGAATCGAAAAACCTGCATATCGCGGAAATCCCGATCTGTAGGGGTCGCATAGAGAGGCTACGACGGTACATTCTCCATCTAGAGCAATGCCATAGAAGGCCCATGTGCATTCCTCCAAGAACTAAAGGCCAGAGGTGCGGAGGTGCCGGTAAGTTGGCTAGAGGAACTATGGCGAGAACGCCAAAGGTGGCGGTCCTATCTCGAAGGTCTCGTCGTTGAAGAGCCACTGGAGTCCGACCTCTCAAACTCTGCGCCTGTGAATCGCCGAGGGGGTTTAGATCACAAGAGGGAGATCGCACTTCGCACCCTGCGGTCAGGAGGCTTGTCGTTCTTACTATTAGGATCAGCGTGTGACAAATATCTTTGAATTTTTTTTGTTTTTTTTTTTTTTG
>NC_025694.1:23333999-23341752 GCF_000633955.1 Camelina sativa | reverse complement strand
TTTTTTTTGCGAGGCGAGATGCCGAACTGACTTTGTACTTGAATTGAAATAAAAGATTTTGCTTTAGTAAAAAGAAATCTCGTTATTCTTCCAGCTGCGCCCACAAAATTCTATTGAAAGCACTTTGGGGCTGTCTACGTACCCAAAATTGGGATCAAGCCAGTCGTAGTTCATAGTACAAACGGTTTCAGAACCGAGATCGGTTAACGACCTAGTAGTAATAACGTTTAAGATGAGCCGCGTTCCATGAATTTTTGATCTGCGTGTCCTCCATGGTCATAAGCTCGTAAACTCCAGGACGGATTGCTTTGGAAATGAGGTATGGCCCTTCCCAACGAGCGCTGAGTTTACCGGCATTTATTTCCTTAGTATTCTCATAAACTTCATGCAGTACTAGATCGCCCTCATTGAAACGTCGGTGATGGACAGCTTTGTTATAGTATTTGGCCGCCGCGTTTTGATAATTCTAGATTCGGATTAGAGCTCGATCACGCAATTCTTCGACAAAGTCAATGTGGTCGAACATCATGCTATCGTTAAGCTCAGAGTGGTCGACCAACATAGCACGTCGCAATGTTGGCACCCCGGTCTCGGCTGGAGCCAATGCCTCGATGCCATATGCTAGTGAGAATGGAGACTGCCCCGTAGCTCGCCGTGGGGTAGTCTGGTAGGACCATAGTACGCCATCAAGTTGGTCTGCCCAAGCTCCTTTTCTTCGTCCGAGGCATTTCTTCAACCCTTCTATTATGGTCTTGTTCATGGCTTCGGCCTGACCGTTCCCTTGGGGATATCTGGGAGTCGAGGTGCTCAAGCGTATCCCCCACTTGCTGACAAAACGTTTGCTGATGAGCGAGGTGAATTGTGTTCCATTATCAGTGACGATCTCATATGGGAGTCCGTGATGGCCGATGACATTCATCCAGATGAAGTTGGTGACGTCCAGCGATTGCACCTTATGAAACGATTCAGCCTCTACCCACTTGGTGAAGTAATCGGTCAAGACCAGAAGGAAACGCTTTGACTTTGACGGAGGCAGTGGCCCAACGAGGTCCATTTCCCAACGCATGAAGGGATATGGCGCGGTGACGGTGTTTAGTAGTTCGGGAGGCACATGTTTCATTAATCTGTGACGTTGACAAGCTTCGCATTTCGCCGAGAAAGCCTCACAGTCAACGACCATGGTCGACCAATAATGGCCATCTTTTTTTATCTTCAGAGCAAGTGCATGTCCTCTAGAATGGTTACCGCCGTCTCCTTCGTGAACCTCAGTCATTATCCGATCTGCCTCTTCCCTGTTAACACAGGTGAGTAAAGTTCCAGACGAACTGCATCGGAAAAAGCTATCTCTCAGCATAATGTAATGTGCACACCGGACCTTCAAACGTCGAGCTTGCCAGCGATCTTCTGGGACCTTGCCATCGGCGATATACATATTGATCTCAAGTTGCCAGTCGACTGGAGGTTGCGTTACACTTGCGGACCCTTGAGCAAGCTCGTCGACCTCCATTGGTCCCGTTTTATCACTAATGGCAAACGTCATATCGGTATGATCGATGCTAGTTGTTTCGATGCATTCGATCAGAATCGTTCGTCGCAAGCCCGAGTCAGAACAATTTGCCAGAGCGGCGAGAGCGTCTGCCGACGCGTTTTTGCTCCTTGGAACTTTGATTAGCTGAAATGAGGCGAACTGCTACGAGAGAGTTCGAAGTAGTTGGCGATACGCCCCCATGCACTCATTCCTAGCGTCGTACTCCCCACTGAATTTGCTAACCACTAGCTGGGAATCGCAAAAAAACTTGAAAGCTAGCAACCTCGACCCCTTGTGCCAGACGCAGCCCGGCTAGGACGGCTTTGTATTCAGTTTTGTTGTTTGATGCCTTGAAACCAAGTTTCAAAGCCTGCTCGAGAACCTCTCCAGTTGGCGATCAGAGAATGATCCCAACGTCGGATCCCTGATTGGAGGAAGAGTCGTCGGCGAACAACGTCCAAGGTTCCTCTTTAGGTATGGCTTCTTCGAGTTCGGGGGACCTGTGATTTTTGGCTGGAGCGAGAAAGAAACTCGATGTCGTACTCACTTAACTCAATCGCCCATTTTGCAACTCGCCCGGAGTGAAGAGGGCTGTGAAAGATAGTCCGGAGCGGTTGATCAGTGTACACAACGATAGAATGCGACTGGAAATAAGGTCGAAGCTTCCGAGCGACGGTGATCAGAGCGAGGTCCAACTTTTCCAAGGTTGGATAACGCGTCTCCGCGTCGTTGAGAGCTTTACTTATGTAAAAAATTGTTCGTTGGTCGCCGCGACTCGGACAAGCACCCCGCTTATCACCGAGCTGGAGACAGAGACGTAGAGATATAATGTCTCCCCCTCCTCGGGCTTGACGAGTACCGGTTGGCTGGTCAAGTATTCGTTGAGTTGTCCGAAGGCGACCTCACAGGCACCATCCCAGTGGAAATCTTTATTACCTCGGAGGAGCTGGTAAAAAGGGAGACATTTGTCTGTCTATCGGGCAATGAACCGGTTCAGCGCGGCTATTCGGCATGTCAGGCGTTGTACTTCTCGTTTATTGGTCGGATATGGGAGCCCAAACACTGCTTCGATTTGCTTTGGATTTGCTTCAATTCCGCGCTCAGTGACAATATATCCCAAGAACTCCCCCGAAGTCACCCCGAATGTGCACTTGGTTGGGTTTAGCTTCATCTGGAATCTATCCAAGATGTCAAAACATTCGGCAAGATGTTGTATATGTTACTCCTCTATGAGGGACTTGACTAACATGTCGTCAATGTAGACTTCCATCGTCTTCCCTAAAAAGGTCGGCGAACATCGTATTGACCAGGCGGTTATAAGTCGCCCCCGCGTTTTTCAGCCCGAACGACATCACCTTGTAGCAGTAGGTCCCTGTGTCCGTGATGAACGTGTTTTTCTCTCGAGTTCCCCACGGTGGCTTCTACGAGTCGATCGATATGAGGTAAAGGAAAACAATCCTTGGGACATGCTTTATTGAGGTCGATGAAATCGACGAAGACTCTCCATTTACAGTTCTTCTTCTTGACCACCACCAGGTTCGCCAGCCAATCAGGGTATTGCACCTCCATTATCTGATCGGCTTTCAGAAGTCCTAGTGGGATCTCTTGGATCGTGATGCTTTCGGGCTTTTTTCTTTTGCCAAGGCCGAGCGTGTAGGAGGGGCCTTCGCGGTTCGCCTTTCTTCGTCCTCTTCGACGTATGCAAACCGAGATCCCCGATGAAGCGCATCGTCTATATCCCTGGCCTCGCGGATATTAAGGTCCACTTGCAAAGGCGACCCGGGAATGAGTCCTTTCTTGAAGGCGGCGATCGCTACGTCTTCAGTGACCGAGACGCTGGCGTACTTTTGCTTGAATCTGGTGAGGTATTGTCGCAGAGCTTCGCCAGGCTCCTGGACTGTTTCCCATAATTCAGCGCTGGAAATACCGCATTCTATAAAGACCCGGTAGTTTTGTAGGAAGGCTGTTGACAGCTGAGCGAAGGTATCGATTGAATTCGCCGGGAGTCGAGAGAACCAAGTTAGAGCGTTCCCTATGAAACTTCGACAAACAACTGATACTGACCAGCATCGTTCTGTTCCTCGGTAAATCTGGCCTTGGATACAGTAGCCATGAACAGGGTCATGTGTTGTACCGGATCCTTCGTCCCTTCGTAGGTTGGGAACCTTAATTTCACGGTCGGGACGTAGGTCTCCAGGATTCGATTGGTAAACGGAGTTCGCTGTGTGGCCTCAAACATCCTGTCGATCTCCGGGACTGTGCTCACAGCCTGGTGGAGGAGGGATCCCATATCCCGGATTTTGAGATGAATCTCCTCTAGTTCGGGATAGGGAGCAGGATCCGGATTTCCTTGAGAGGATTGTCCGACGTTTTGTTGTACCCCTGAGGCTAGTACTGAGGGTACGTGTTGGTTTCGAGAGTGGAAGGCTAAAGGTGGAGGGTCGTTGAACAGTTGACGGTTTAGGGACCCATTCCCTTGGGCCACTCGTGGTGGCACGGTGTTCTGCTGGAGTGGAAGGGATGCGTTGCGTTCCATTGCGTCCATCCGTTGATTTGTGTCGGATATCACCTTGAAGAGATCTTTGGAGATCGTTCCGAACACGAGACGGAGGTCGTCCATAGAGACGAGTTGGGAGGACTAACTGCTGACCTGTGCGGATGAAGTCTGTCTGGCACCAGAGTCATCAGCGTGACGCTCTCCGCTAAGCTCATGGGTTTCGTGATGGGGTGCTTGAACATCCTCCACTTTGACTGAGGGAGTGGTCGAGTGGTCAGCTGGGTTCTCTGATGTTCCGAGGTGGCGTCGGACGTAGACAAGCGTGGCAGGTGGATTTGTGGTGACCTCTTGCGAGTTAGTGGCTCCGGTGACCGGGTTGTCTTGTTGGGGAGCGGCTACGTAGGTGACACCGTTGTTGGATGCTGGAGACATGGTCTTTCTTGCCAAACGAGTTTCGAAGGAATCAGAAAGAGAAGTGATTTGAGAACTTAGCGTCCCCACAGGCGGTGCCAATTGTAGAAACTGGATTTCTTACAATGAATTTGTTTGAAGGGGGAAACAAATTCAATAAAACTATCTCTTTAAGAATTCGAATCAAAACTAGTTAGCTTAAGGAATTGAAATGTCTTGAGGAAAAAGTTAGGGTTTTCGCTCAAGAACAAGTAAAAGTAGGGGAATTGTATTAATTGCTAGATGATTTACAATGAAGGGATCCCCTTTATTTATAGACTTTCTTAGATTTACAGAATATATCCACTTTCCAAATCATAGTCAAGGTGATTAGGAAAGTTTCTCATTTCTTCTTAGGTCAGCCGCTGGATGAGGTGTAAGTCGGTTTCTCACCTCGGAACTAGGCCTCTTGATGCTATTGGGCCTCCACTTAGAGCCCGAGTCCTTTATTGTCCGAACTCCTGGTTTAGATATCCGGTTTCCTTGCAGGTTTAGATCGGTATGTTGGGGGTGCCAATTCCCGCACCAACAGCACCCTGAGTTGATTTTCTTTAGAGAGATAAGGACATCGTTGAAGAAGTCAGATCAGTAACTAGTCTTTGATCATGCTAGGTTACCGTGGCTAAGCTATGATTCCTCCACAGTGGCTTTGTCTTGTCTTTTCTCATCACAGGTATGTAACATTCTCTTTTTACAATACTGGAAAACAATAATCATCGCATGTTTATTAAACGGAACAACATAAGCATTACAGTTTCCGGAAACATTACAACAAGTCAAGCTCCACACTCGAATTATCTGAAAGGGGAAATGGTACAGGTGAATCTTCACAGTGCTATTATTGTTTGTCTTGTGATAATTCCTTTCCTTCCATAGTGTTTGCAGCAACTTCCCTCTCCTCTTGAACTTTATCTTGTGATGATTCCTTTCCTTCCATAATGTCTGCAGAAACTTCCCTCTCTTGTTTACCTTTATCTTCTGATGATTCCTTCCCTTCCCTAATGTCTGCAACAGCTTCCCATTCCTCTTGACCTTTATCTCCTGATGGTTCCATAAGTTTCCAGACTTGCATTATATTTCCACCTTTCTTTGCCTTGAGTTTGAGCAGTGTAGCTGCCCACTCCTCTCTACCTTTACCAGTTAAAAACGACCCTAGCAGTCTAAGGCCCAAAGGAAGAAAGCCTGCAAGATGTACAGCACGAACTGCAAGCTGTTCGAAATCAGAAGGTGGATAAGGCTGCTTGAAAGCAAATTGGGAGAAGAGTTGAAGAGCTTCATCATATCTTAAAGATCTGACTTCATACACATGCTTCACCCCGGCGTCAACAAGCAAATCCTTGTTTTGGCTAATAAGAATGACCCTGCTTCCTGGAGCAAACCAGCTAGCGTATTCAATGATCCACTTCCCTTGTTCTATGCTGTTCACATCATCAGCGATAAGGAGAAATTTCCGGTGTTTACGCCTTGCTTCGGTAATTTCATGCTCATCGTGATCTGAACTTATTATTACCGTTGCATCTTCTTCCCCTTCAAACTTTAGAATCTTGTCTTTCATGTTTTCGACATTTTCTAGGAAAACATGTGTCTGAAAATTAACTGAGATCTCTGCATAGATGTACCTTGCAAGTGTTGTCTTCCCAGCACCTGCACTACCCCAAATGCCAATGGTACGAACCTCTTTGTTATCTTCTGAAGCCAACAGGCCACAAACCACTTTCATGTGACGATCCATTGCAACAAGGTCATTCAAATTGTTTGATGTGAAACCGAGCAAGAGAAGAAAAATGTCATGAGCAATTTGCTTGAGCCAATCTGATTGGCCTATACCTGCAAGATTCTGAGAAAATGGATATTCGGCGACAATATTGGTAAATTTGGCAAGTGCGGTTCTCCAACTTGGCGCCTTGTCCGGATAGTGTTGGCAGATTTCTTCCGCACTAAAAGAGTGGGCATTGAGAAAGATGGGTATGACCTTGAGTAAACCTTTCTCGTGAAATTCAAGTATTACGATGAGCTCTTCAAGGAACCCAAAGAAACAAGGTTTTGTCTCAGAAATCATCACAACCGCGACTTTCGACTCTTCCAAAGCCTTTAGTGTCTGTTGATCAATTGGTCTGTATCTTGTCTCCCAGGATCTGTTGGATTGAAAAGTTTTAATGCCATATTGAAACAAAATCTCTTGAAAATATTCATGGCTAGTCTCGCAGCAGAAACTCAGGAAGACATCCACCTCCCTTCCAGACAACAACGAAGAAGAAGACATTGGTTTGGTTCCAAGTTCCAACAATGTCAAACTGCTTCAGGTTTGTATTGCGGCAGGACGGATAGATGGCAAATAATTTTTTCTTCATTTTGTAAGTCACCACCAATGACTTTTGTAAATTCGTTGGGCCATGCTTATTCCTTGGCCACATAAAAATGAGATAAGATATGTATTTCTTCCTCTTACAGTTCGTCGTTTTCTGTTTCAGCAATTTTTCTTAAATGGCTTCCCAAGCTGCATCTCGTGTAACGAACTTCATGTATGATGTCTTTCTCAGTTTCCGTGGGGAAGACACTCGCTATTCTATTGTCAGCCATTTGTACGCAGCACTTGTTAGCAGAGGAATCATTACCTTCAAGGACGACAAAAGGCTTGAGATAGGCGATCACATTTCTGACGAACTCTACAAAGCCATTGAAGGTTCAGATTCTGATGTCGTTGTGCTTTCTGGGAACTACGCTACTTCCAGGTGGTGCTTGATGGAGCTCCAACTGATAATGGAGCTTCAGATGAAGGGAAGACTTGGTGTATTTCCTGTCTTCAATGGTGTAGAACCCTCTAGGCATCAGCTAGGAAGTTTCGATCTAAAGAGGTATCAACGTCCAGAAGACGCGGATAAGGTTCCCAAGTGGAGAGAAGCTCTTAAACTGATTGCTGATCTTTCAGGTGTGGAATCTGGACTCTGGTAAGCTTCTTTTCTTACAGAAACCTAAAACAAAATTAGTAGAATCAACTCTGGAGAAAATTTGATTATATTTTTGTCCGTTTTTTATTTTAGCATTGATGAGGCAACTATGGTTGGGAAAATTGTCGACGATATTTCAAGGCGCAAGGCGATGATGCAAAAGATAGACTTCAGAAATATTGTTGGGGTAGATACTCACTTGCAAGATCTCAAGTCTCTCTTGGATATGGACTCCAATAATGATGAGGTTCGTATGATTGGAATCTGGGGAATGGGAGGCATTGGCAAAACAGCCATTGCCAAGTGCCTCTATGCCCAGCTCAAATTTCA
>NC_025694.1:23327541-23333161 GCF_000633955.1 Camelina sativa | reverse complement strand
TATATCGATCGCTGGAGACATCAAATTTCATTTTTCTGCAGGTTGTGAAGGATATGCTGAATACTTCTCCTTTTGTTCTGAGCAAAAGGTCCATGGTACAAGGACAGTAAGTGTACACCAAGCTCCTCGGCTCATATCCGAGTTCAACAAATCTATTTCGCTCAATATCAGGAGGTTCAGCTACAAAGAGAACAGTCGACCTGTCACCTTTCACAATTTTCCATATATATCTGGCCTGGAAGAACTAAAACTAGTCAACTTAAATATCCAAAAGCTATCAGATGCGATTGGTCACTTTGAATTCTTAGAAAGACTGGACTTCAGCGGAAATGATTTTGACAGGTTACCAGAAGATATGAATAGACTTTCCCGGCTGAAAACTCTCTGTCTACGAAACTGCAGCAAACTCGAGGAATTGCCAGAGCTAAAACAGGTTCAGTCACTCACTCTTTCCAACTGTAGGAGTCTCAGATCATTGGTGAAACCGTCTGATGCAATTCAGGAGCCGAGCATATATTGTTTGCTTGAGCTTTGCCTTGACAACTGCAAGAATGTAAAGTCATTGTCAGATCAGCTTAGTCATTTCACCAAGTTGACATTTTTAGATATGAGCAGCCATGATTTTAAGACATTGCCATCAAGCATCAGAGATCTTACCTCATTGGTAACTATCTGCCTCCATAACTGCAAGAAACTCAAATCACTGGAAGAACTTCCACCGCGCCTTCAGTTTCTCGATGCAGAGGGTTGTGATTCTCTTGACGCTGATGCTTTGGAACATTTTAAAGGGAGGCTAAACAAAGAGGTGATTATCCTAGTCTTGACCCATCTCTCATCCTCTCTAGTAAGGTCTATTTAGTCTCTACATCACCTTCCTTTTTTTAGGTACCAGCACAGCCGCAGGTTGCTTGCTTCCAAGAAACTGAGATGCTGAGTTACGAACGCCAAGGCAGTAAGAGTCGTCTACCCAAGTTCCTATGCTGCTCACATTTCTAGTTATTCCTACACACTACTCTTGATGATTGTTCTTTTCATGTTCGTCATAGATAATAGATTCGAACCTGGCATTTTTGCTTCTTCCGTAACATGATGTTTCTAATTTTATAGAAAAATATGGTCGGTTACACTACATATAGCACAAATGCACAGTATTACACAGTAAGACTTTTGAAACTAATTTGGAGATTAAACCATTTAGCTTTGATTTAAGACTTTTGAAGTTTACTACCAAAATTATCTGATACAGATTTCATTTGGTTAACCATTATTGTTAGTCTTAGTCCATTCGTTGACATAACATACAGATCAAGTAACTTATTTACGTATACAGTTTGAAAAACTTGACATTTGGTTAACCATTATTGTTTAGTCTTAGTCCATTCTTTTTTTTTTTTTTTTTTTTTTNTTTTTTTTTTGAAGTAAAAAAAAAAAACTTTGAGAGGAAACAAATTAAATACATTACAAAATTTCCTCCAATGCAATAAAAGGCAACATTTGATCTCTACTTTAGCTCTAAACTATCATTCTGAAAATGTACATATAACCTCATATTTTTCAGTTTTTGACACATTATTGTTTGTAAATGGTGAAGTGTGAACCGAATGGGCCACAAAGAATCTAACTTTGGTAAAAGGCAAAAAGAAAAGGTAACCAAACAATTGAAATAAACAGCCTATAACCACTCTTCAAAGTCTTAAAAGATTGTGTCTTTCTCATCATTCACTACAGAAACACATATACTTTTTTTCACATATACATACAATACAAAATACATACGTATACCACCTACAATGCATAGACCTATCTGTAGTCTTAGCAACTAAGAATACAATTATTAATGTTAGCTTGGTTTACTCACTCTCCTTATGTTATCATTTCGTTACTTTATTCCCATGCAATAAAAATACAAAAAGATAAATTTCCTAAAGTGTGAAGCTTTGAGCCTATTGTAGATAACTTGGAACCAGATGTGGGATTCAATTTAGATTGTCAGAAAGCTATCTAACATCTGAGCTTGCTTGGTCAAAGGCCTATCATATTTAAGACCAACATAGTCATCTAAAAAAAGTAAGTGAATCACTTATGTTCTTTTATATAAAGATCATATTTGAATTTACTAGCAATTTAAAAGACCAATTTAATTTACTTACCCAAAAAAAAAAAAAAAAACATTTCAATATCACAGTAACTAGACATTTCTATCATTGGGTCAATGATACTAAAAATTGGAGAAAATGTCTGTCAAAGTCATTGAAGAAAGAATACAAATTGAATTCCCAGAAACAAAGGGCAAAAAACATAAAGCAAAAAGTAGAAACTTTTTGAACATTCATAAAGCTGAAAACGACAGTATTGTTCTTGGTTATTTACAAACTTTGTTTTTGCATAAAGCAAACACGCACAAAATAATTGCATCAAACATGAAATACCGTATTTAATTAAAGCTTTCCTTTTGAGCATGCTCATCTATTATACATATGAGTCATGAGATCATCAACCTTTTTTAGATTAACGAAAAGTTTGACCAAAAATCACTAGCTTCAAATCACTAATCTTCTGTCACCATACGAATATAGTATGATTTAACTTCTCACTAATTGAGAGACTAGAGGTTTATCTATCTTTATAACACTTCAGTTTTTGTTTGGATGATACTTTGTTATAGTATTTCTATGGAGAGGAACTGAGGAAGAGTACAACTTATATCTCATTAAAGAAATTTGTTTTTATATGGGTCATAATCAAAATATCTCTTAAATTTTAATTCATATGAAATTAAATAAGATTTATTAATATATACAGTATATATACATATGTATATTATTAAAGAACTGTACTGAAATATTATTTTATAAATTATAGGTAAAAAAATCTAATTGGTTATCAATATCTAATTTTGGTAAAACCTTAAGGATGAGATTTTTATTTTGTTAAAGAAATCAAGAATAACAAATGTTGAAAGAAGAAAAGAAAAAAAAAAACATCATCAATGTTCTCAAAGCTCAATATACAAAAAAAAAACAGTTGAAAGCAGTCAAGCACACACACACAAGTGAATTCACAAAATCCCAACCCAAAGACAAATTCTCCAATCAATCAAATAATAACTCTCCCACAAAGGACGTATCTTCACTTTACCTACCAAAAACCAAAAAAAAAACCTTGATTTTAGTTTTTACATCATAACCAATCAATAATGAAACGACAAACAGAGCAATGACCAAGTCCATCCTAAAGTTCTATAACTTCTAAACAATAAAATCTCCCTCCCAAAAATCTCTCTTTTACAGTTTCCTCAAATCTCTCTCTCTCTCTCTCTCAATCCCACAAAAATCTCAAGAACATTCATGGGTCTTCTTCTTCAACAAAGCTTCAACTTTAGCTACTTCCACTCAGAAAAATCAAATCTTTGAATGGAGATTCAACGACGACCAGTCATCAACCTCATGGTTCTTCACTCTCAACACGACAAAAGCGACACCCTTTCCCGACGAGAGTCTCTCGCCGGCAAATCCAAATGGAGAATCTCATTATCTCGTTCCTCTTCATCTTCTTCATCAAACAACAACTCTCCGACCAAACAAGAGATCCCATCTGAGTTTCTCTGTCCGATCTCAGGCTCTTTAATGGCTGACCCAATCATTGTCTCCTCCGGTCACTCCTACGAGAGAGCTTGCGTCATCGCTTCTAAAAACCTAGGCTTTACTCCAACCCCACCTCCAGATTTCTCCACCGTGATACCAAACCTCGCCTTGAAATCCGCAATTCTCAGCTGGTGTGAACGCTGGTGTTTCCCACCGCCGAAGCCACTTGATTCCGCCGCCGCGGAGAAGCTTATACTCACTTTAATGGAGAAAAGGCCACAAAGAAGAAAAGTCTCTGTTTCGGAGAAAGAGCTTATCCAAGCGCTAAGAGACAAACCATCAGTGAGACTTAACCACGCCGCGACTGAGCTTGATCGGAGACCTAATTACTTCAATTCAAGCTCCGACGAGTCAGTGGCTTCATCGAGCCGTACGCTACAGTTAACAACTAAACCTAGTTGCTTCTCTTCACCTTCGTCTGGAGAAATCGATTCGTTAGAACCAAACCTAACACCAGAAGAAGAAGCTTTACTCATAAAGCTGAAGAGTAATCGAATCTCAGAGATTGAAGAAGCTTTGGTTTCGATTCGACGCGTTACGAGAATCGACGAAGGTTCAAGAATCAGTTTATGTACGACGAGACTCATCTCTGCACTTAAGTCACTGATCGTCTCGAGATACGCGACGGTTCAGGTGAACGTCACGGCGGTTCTTGTGAACCTGTCTCTGGAGAAATCTAACAAAGTTAAGATCGTACGGTCAGGAATTGTTCCGCCGTTGATCGACGTTTTGAAATGCGGCTCCGTTGAAGCTCAGGAGCATTCCGCCGGAGTTGTTTTCAGTTTAGCTCTGGAAGACGAGAACAAGACGGCGATTGGTGTTCTCGGAGCTTTGGAGCCGCTGCTTCATCTGATCCGAGTTGGTACTGAGTTGACTCGGCATGACTCGGCGTTGGCTCTGTATCATCTCTCTCTAGTGCAGAGCAACAGAGGGAAGCTTGTTAAGCTTGGAGCTGTTCAGATGCTTTTGAACATGGTGAATTTAGGACAGATGATCGGTCGTGTTTTGTTGATTCTTTGTAACATGGCTTCGTGTCCGGTGAGTAGACCAGCTTTGCTTGACTCGGGAGGTGTTGAATGTATGGTTGGGGTTTTAAGAGGGGCTAGAGAGGTTCACGAGTCGACTAGGGAGAGCTGTGTTGCGGTTTTGTATGGGCTGAGTCACGACGGTGGTTTGAGGTTTAAAGGGTTGGCTATGGCGGCGAATGCGGTGGAGGAGTTAGTGAAAGTGGAGAGGAGTGGGAGAGAGAGAGCTAAGCAGAAGGCCAGAAGAGTTTTGGAAGTGTTGAGAGCTAAAATGGAAGATGATGATTCACCGGAGAATGAGGAGGTTGATTGGGAAGAGTTGCTTAATGCCGATGATGTTAGTCGGAGCCGGTATCGACTCGGTGGTGAGAAATCGTGTGTTAACTCGGCCGAGTTTTGACGTGTTTTTTTTTTAACTCGTTATTTATTTGCTTTTCGAAAAACAAGAATTAATTGTGGATTTCTTTTTTAAGAAAAATTCTAAATAATAGGGTTTTGGGGTTGTAATTAGTTGGAAGTCTTGGAGATGAGATTTTTTCTTTTGTGAAATTTTTTTTTACGACTGGGTGGATTCTTTGTATTTTCTGGCCATTTGGGTGGCTTTTCTTTTTGTTAATCCCATCCTTTCTTTTCTTATTATCTTTTGTTTTTTATATATTTTGTTTTAGTAAAAGGAAAATGAAAAAAAAGTTGTAAGGGGACTAAGGGATGACTTTTTAATTCCTTAAGAGATGGGAACTGATTCTCCCACTGAAAAAATATATCAATCTTTAGTTGAGTTTTTTTTTTTGGACAAAAGTTGAGTTTAATCTATCTAATTATTTGCATTACATTTACTGTAGTTAAATCTGGAGGTGAATCATCAAGATTATATATTTGAATAAATTTGATTTTAACATTGCATTCATTTTCATCTAGATTTCAATGAATATTATTAAATTATGAATTTCT
>NC_025694.1:23277923-23321119 GCF_000633955.1 Camelina sativa | reverse complement strand
CTACAGTTAACAACTAAACCTAGTTGCTTCTCTTCACCTTCGTCTGGAGAAATCGATTCGTTAGAACCAAACCTAACACCAGAAGAAGAAGCTTTACTCATAAAGCTGAAGAGTAATCGAATCTCAGAGATTGAAGAAGCTTTGGTTTCGATTCGACGCGTTACGAGAATCGACGAAGGTTCAAGAATCAGTTTATGTACGACGAGACTCATCTCTGCACTTAAGTCACTGATCGTCTCGAGATACGCGACGGTTCAGGTGAACGTCACGGCGGTTCTTGTGAACCTGTCTCTGGAGAAATCTAACAAAGTTAAGATCGTACGGTCAGGAATTGTTCCGCCGTTGATCGACGTTTTGAAATGCGGCTCCGTTGAAGCTCAGGAGCATTCCGCCGGAGTTGTTTTCAGTTTAGCTCTGGAAGACGAGAACAAGACGGCGATTGGTGTTCTCGGAGCTTTGGAGCCGCTGCTTCATCTGATCCGAGTTGGTACTGAGTTGACTCGGCATGACTCGGCGTTGGCTCTGTATCATCTCTCTCTAGTGCAGAGCAACAGAGGGAAGCTTGTTAAGCTCGGAGCTGTTCAGATGCTTTTGAACATGGTGAATTTAGGACAGATGATCGGTCGTGTTTTGTTGATTCTTTGTAACATGGCTTCGTGTCCGGTGAGTAGACCAGCTTTGCTTGACTCGGGAGGTGTTGAATGTATGGTTGGGGTTTTGAGAGGAGCCAGAGAGGTTCACGAGTCGACTAGGGAGAGCTGTGTTGCGGTTTTGTATGGGCTGAGTCACGACGGTGGTTTGAGGTTTAAAGGGTTGGCTATGGCGGCGAATGCGGTGGAGGAGTTAGTGAAAGTGGAGAGGAGTGGGAGAGAGAGAGCTAAGCAGAAGGCCAGAAGAGTTTTGGAAGTGTTGAGAGCTAAAATGGAAGATGATGATTCACCGGAGAATGAGGAGGTTGATTGGGAAGAGTTGCTTAATGCCGATGATGTTAGTCGGAGCCGGTATCGACTCGGTGGTGAGAAATCGTGTGTTAACTCGGCCGAGTTTTGACGTGTTTTTTTTTTAACTCGTTATTTATTTGCTTTTCGAAAAACAAGAATTAATTGTGGATTTCTTTTTTAAGAAAAATTCTAAATAATAGGGTTTTGGGGTTGTAATTAGTTGGAAGTCTTGGAGATGAGATTTTTTCTTTTGTGAAATTTTTTTTTACGACTGGGTGGATTCTTTGTATTTTCTGGCCATTTGGGTGGCTTTTCTTTTTGTTAATCCCATCCTTTCTTTTCTTATTATCTTTTGTTTTTTATATATTTTGTTTTAGTAAAAGGAAAATGAAAAAAAAGTTGTAAGGGGACTAAGGGATGACTTTTTAATTCCTTAAGAGATGGGAACTGATTCTCCCACTGAAAAAATATATCAATCTTTAGTTGAGTTTTTTTTTTTGGACAAAAGTTGAGTTTAATCTATCTAATTATTTGCATTACATTTACTGTAGTTAAATCTGGAGGTGAATCATCAAGATTATATATTTGAATAAATTTGATTTTAACATTGCATTCATTTTCATCTAGATTTCAATGAATATTATTAAATTATGAATTTCTTCTATAATATTTTTTGTTTCAATGCCAAGTTAAATTTAATTGGTACCCATTCCAATTGCTTTCTAACAATTATATAAGTCTCAATTTCCTCTTTTTCTAATTTCCTAATATTTATTGGTCAGATAAATTTCAGTCTATTTTCACTACATTTATTTTTGTTTTGTGCAACTATGTAAATATCAAACATTATGGGCAGTTGATAAATACCATAGATATGGCACAATTTGTATGTATATAAAGATATGAGGAATTATTATAAATACCAACAGTTTTGAGGCAGTTTATAAATACCATAAGTTCTGTTGCTGTTTCGCAAATATCAAAAATATGGGACAGTTTTGTCAAATACCATAAAAGAACAGGCAGTTTTGTAAACACTAAACGATATGGAACTATCCGAACTAATTAGTACTAGTAATACACAATTACTGAAGTAATGATGACAAAACAACTAATTATTTGAATTTTAATCATAGTATTAAGTATTAACACATGAGCTTAGATCAATCTTAGCCCGAATCTCAAACTTTTCATCTAAACGCACCAAACAATTAAATAAATAAATAAACAAAACAAAAATACAAAATCTCACAAATCGTAAAAACAAATCTTAATTGATCGCATCACACCTTCGCCGGATCTCTCCTTGCCGTCCGGTCAAAACACCGTAAAGACTCAGCTTCTGCATAGCTCCGGCAAAGTCTTTAAAGAATCGAGCTTGGTCTCTCGCGTATAACTCAACGAACGGTCGGGTTCTCGGGTCAGAGAATAGCCCGTGATCCGACTCGAGTAGCCCGAGACCTTTCGGAATATTCTGGAAATACATATTGTCGAACTTGTTCGGAGTCATCACGTCGTTGAAGACGGAGAGCGTAGGGTCGTTTTTGTAATTCGAACAAGCTTTTCGTAACGCATCAGCGAATCTCGGGTTATACCCGGTACTGTTATTCGGGTCGACCCGGTTCGTGAACTCTTTGCAATGTGAGAATCCGATGGTGTGAGCACCGCTCAAAGCGACCATCTCTTGAACGGAGAAGCCTTTGGAGCTGAACTGATCGATGAGCTTCGAGATCTGCATCGACGGAAGCGGGAGGAGATCGGAGACGAGAGACGATTTCGAAGTTCGCGAATCGCGGCGGCCGAGGGAGATTTCGTAGTAAGGTCCACCGACGGTGACGAGGAGATCGCGAACCGCGACAGCGATGATATCGGAGCATGAGACTGTGTTGGGGCAAGCGAGCTCGAGAGCTGTTTTAGCGCGGATCACGACGTCGAATCCGTCGCCGGGGAGGGAGAGATTGATTGACGAGTCGCGCTCGGCGGTGTTGAAAGCTGTGGAGGAAACGAGGACGGAGGCGTCGCAGCCGTTGGGGAAACAGTCGTGGAAGAAGAGGCGGAGAGCTGCGGCGGCGGTTGTTGGAGTTGAGATCTGTTTGTTGGTGATGGTTTCGCGGACTATGTCGAGGAATTTAGGGCATGATTTGGAGTAGAAATCGACGGTGAGATGAGATTCGGCGGCGGAGGATAAGCAGAGGAGGATGATGATGGTGAGATATTTAAGTTGAGATTGTTTCACCATTGTTGAAGGAGATTGAGAGAGTGAGAGTGAGAGAGAGGCGGTGAGATTTTAATGAAAGAAGGAAGAAGAGTGAGAGAGTGAGTGAAGAGCACGCGCTTGTGTGGTATGGTATACAGTACCACCACCAATCACGGGAAAGAGAATCCGGTTATTTTCTTATATGAGTCCGGTTTATTGTATATGTTATGGTAAACCGGTTGATTTTGTTCCGGTATCTACGATTCAAATCGATCCAAACTCATCGACGACAGAAAAAGTATATGGTACAGTACGTGGCTGTCTTATTACATTTATATTTGATTTTTTTTTTTCACCGAATATTTTTATTATATAATATAAGGTGAAATACAAGGTTGGAATGCGTTTTTAAAATCCTAAAGTCGGCGGAAAACAGAAATATCTCCAAAAGCTTAAGCCCAATACTCGGGAAACACAGATTACAACACAAGAGCCAAAAGAGAAACTCTCAAAATCATCAAAGAAGTCGGAAGAGAACATAAGTCGCGGGACTACATCCTCAAAAGTCGATGTCGAAAGGATCTACAAACCCAAAAGGAAGAGATCCAAAGATAGAGGCCACCGCGAAGACTTAACCCAACTAAGAACGAATACCTCGAATAAATAAGCATGAAACGCGAATCTAATTCCTAACCACCTAATCTTAAACCGAGAATCTAAATCTAGGACTTTGCATCCCCACAAGAAGTCACTGCCCACAAGAGGTTAGCCTTACAAGAACAGAAAAGGAACAGACCACGGATAAAGACCTATTTATTTTTCTAATCTATGGCGTTAGAATGAAACTTAAGCTATCCTAAGCTAGACAAACAACCCGGCCGAAACTTCTTCAAGATCAAGAGCTAGACTATGACCCGAACAAACCAAAAGGCTAACGACAAGAGAGAATCACGGTCGCTTATACCATGGCCGGGGAAGACAACCAGTCGGGAGAAGAGGCACAGAAACGGCGATCCTCCGAAGATCGACACCATCCCAAAAAAATGATACTACACTGAATCTCGGCTGGGACATCCTGAAAAACGAACGGCAAACCTTTGACAAAGGTCAAATCCACCGTCTACGAGATACGCCGGAACTGGATCTGCCTCACCATCATCGTCAAGAAGCCTTAGTCACCACCAAACCACTTCGCACACCGAGATCTCTAGGCTTACAGTAAAACAAAGAAAAAACAAGAACAGATCTAGAAGCCCTCTCACAGCGCCGTGGTGGCCGCCAGAGAGGCAACGCGGCGAGTTACAGAGAACGGCTTGACCTAATCGTTTTAGGGAGAAAAGAAAGAGGAGAGAGAAATCTTCCCCACACAACAGTTATATTTGAATATAGCAGAGAAAAAAGTAAGAAGTGATGATAGCTTTAAGCAGGGGCGGATCTATGTAGTGATGGGGTGGGGTACGTGCCCCATGCTACTTGTTAAAAATTATCTAATACATTTGGTATTTTGGTTAGTTTAGTTACACAGCTTAATTGCCCCATGCATCTTTGGTGAGGAGTTCGATTCCTGACTTTCATCTTTTTTATTGTTGCCTTTTTTTCCTACAAGCAATGTTCTTTTTGTAATGTCTAATTACATGTTAATATTTGTTTCTACTCTAAATTATACTTACATTTAAATTTGAAAAGTAATATAAAACTAGTTAATTAGTATAATATATGTATTTAATTTATATATATATATATATAGCTGAAATCTATTTAAATAAAGGATCTTGTACAAAAATTAATCATATGAATTCAAAAATAATACATAATATAACTCTTGCATGTAACTTCTACACATTTCTACAATCTTATATATTAGTTTTTAATATTTTAAATGTAGATTTAGACTCTTTATCGTTGGAATTTCGCTTTGATATACTATTTATCAATATTTTACAAATTTTACCGTGATTACGAAATGTTATATTGTGTATTATTTCTGATTTCTCAAAAAATTTCTTACATTTTTAGAGTTAGAAAATAAAGTTGCAAGAAATGGTCATTTAAAAGGTTAATATACTGCACAAAATCCTTATATAATATATGTTTAGATATAATTTTCATTTAAATATATGTAATGTGAAATTGAATATATTTTTAAATCAAATAAAATAATTTTTAAATATGCAAAAAGATAAAAAAATTATACTATTTAATATTTTATAATATAAATTTAATATAGTAAGTATTAAATAATTTGTGCCCACATCAAATTTCTTTCTCCATCCGCCCCTGGCTTTAAGACCCTGTTGTGAACTTTTTAGAGTTATGGTCCCATTCCCATGTCACATAATGTTTTCAATGCATTATCATGTAACACGAATTTTTATCGTATAAAGTAAATAGAACATGAATACATGATTATAAATTAAAAACTCTAACATTAAGGAGATAGTTAATCGTTATTCAATATATAAAGTTTTGATTTTTTTTTTAAAATAAAATTGTATGGAAGGTAATAACAAATAAATGGAAGAAAAAATAAGGTGAAAACTGTAATTTTGTTATACCAAAACTAATTAATTTTGCTTTGTCCCTAACTATGTCACGTATTAACATTATTGTACCCTATATGTATGGTGCTATTTCCTTTTTTCCGCAGTTTTAATTTAATTTTGTGTTTTGTATTTTGTCAATGATTTTTCTTTAATTGTGGAAAATATATTCAACATCTAAATGCTCTTCTTAAAAAATTGAAGTTAATTAAGAAAATTTTACACAAATTTAAAAAAATAATTACCAATTTAAATATATTATTTTATCTCACCAATAAAATCAGATTACGATTTTAAAATTGTTAAATTATTAACGACGTAATAAGGTTGGATTTAAATTCTATTAAAATTCATGATTCGACAATTTCTTTTTTAAAAATCGAAATATTTGTATCACGCTACATTAGGTTAATTTGGACTTGGAAATTTATTTATTTTGTTGGAAAAAAACTAGTGACTTTATAATATGCATCTTTATTATGTGCATTGTGATACAAACATTATTCCAAAGACAGACTAACCGTGATGGATTAGGATCGATGGGCCAGCCTACATGGATAAACTAAGTTAGCAGTGAGGTTAGTGGGGTTCACAGACGGGTTGTGGCAGTAACAAGATAAAGTAATCTGTTTATGTTGATCAGACTGATTTATGGGCAAGAAACACACAAGCCTGACATTAAACTCATCTTTATGTAAACATGTCGACATTTTTAGTCAACTCACACTTCAAATTCCTCGCGTGTTCAAAAGTTGTCTAATTACTCCTGATTTTGTTTTTTCAATGGATAAACCCAAGTATTTTTCTTATTTATTTGTTTCCATCTATTAAAGTTATGTGGTTAAAGAGTTTACTTTACAGAAAAAGTGGACTCATCCACACATCCTACCTTCCCAGCCCATTTACCAAAATTATCTTGTATATAAAATTATAGCGAGCAAAAGAAAAAATTGAAACAAATTTATAATTCCAATTAGTAAAGGCCCAGTGGAAAACGATAGGTGGTTTGGAGTTAGAGGAGAAGCTCAAGGACTCTTTTACGATAATCCGATATACAGCTTTATGCAGCTTTTTGTGGAGATCAGATCCTGATCACTTATTCTACAAGCATAAGATTACTGAATACACTGAGTCTCCTCCTCCTCCTGATCCTACGCCTGATCCTCAAGGTAAGACAGGGTGCTACTCGTTATCGTATACCGTAAGCCCTTATAAGTTTATGATTATGATTCCTCAAGGCATGAGCTTGGTGTGAGTTGTGCGGTATGGGAGTGATTTTTGGGACGCACTATGGGATAGACTGTGTAATGAAACTCAGTTTCAGTTTCTGAAGAAGCTTGAAAGAGGGTGTGGTAAGCAAACGATTTTCTATGAGTTCTCTTTTGGGTGTATGAAAATAATTGTCCTTCGTAGATCAGCCAAGAAGTGATTCCTCAAGGCATGATGCGCAAGGAGCTTGGTATTATTAAGTTGACAACGCAGTTTGTGGCATGGTATGGGAGTCGTTTTCAGGACTCTCTGTGGGAAAGAGTGTCTACTGAAACTGAATTTCAGTTTCTGAATGGAAATGATGATAGGTACACGCTTTTCTCTAAGCTTCATGTTGAGTTTGGTACTGTAATAAAGCGTTGGGCAAGTCATCCGGAAGCTGCTGTTGAAGGTTTTTTAGCTGCTCTTGATGCTTTCAAGAAAAAGCAAGAGGAGGAAGACGACGTGCTATTGGAGAAGCTTGTGACTGACAGGGGTGATTTTGTGGTTAGTGATGAGTATTTTCATGACATTGAGTTTTGTCCTCCACGTGAAACCCCTCCACTACAAATCTCTTCATAATATTATATATAAGTACTAGTTACACACTTAATCGGGTTTCTTCTACCTTAAGCACTTTTATAGTACTGCTGGTTTAGTTTACAATCCAAGTACACTAATGGCAAAATCCAGTTTAGTAATTTCAACGTGACCATTCAGAATCTCATAAACTCTTTCTATATATCTCCAGTGGGCATTATCTTCAATAGCTTGACCAGATCATATGACTTGAAATCTCTCCCAAAGCACAGAGCCAAGTCCAAAGCTAATTTCCCATCCTGAAAAATAAAAGCAAGAAGAAACCAAATTTGATTGGTGATCAAACGAAAACAACTATGTTATATAATAATCTCAGCTCCTATTTTTCTATATATTTTCACTAATAGCACCTTTGTTCTTCTTGTTTTATCAGCACCATTGCTCAACAAGATCTTTGTAATGTCTCGATTCCGGCTTTGAACAGCGATATGTAAAGGAGTCCATCCTTCCTGTAAAACAAAGAATGATGTTTCATCAGATCTTCAAAGAAATTTATCAAAATCAGAAAATTTTATATGGCTTGAGATATGCTTC
The DNA here is from genome assembly GCF_000633955.1 of Camelina sativa. Lineage (NCBI taxonomy): Eukaryota > Viridiplantae > Streptophyta > Magnoliopsida > Brassicales > Brassicaceae > Camelina > Camelina sativa. The sequence goes on along the minus strand of NC_025694.1, from coordinate 23,313,059 downwards.
TTTTGTGGCTACTGACATTATCTGCAACATTGACGTCTACATTGTACTTGATGATCAGTAGTTTCACAGTCTGCAAGGCTCCAACTTGAACTGCGTAATGAAGCGGAGCTGCACCGTCCTGAATGTTTAAAGATTCAGGTTATGAAAGCTTAAAAACCTTTTCCAAATGGGTACATATATAATAAGTAAATGGAACCAGATAAGTTCTCTCACCCGATCTTGAAGATGCGGATTAGCTCCTTTTCTCAAAAGATGACTAATCACTGCCTCTTTTTTACCAAGGATTGCCTTATGAAGAGCGGTTTGGTTGTCCTGTATTCGTAGATACAATCAGTGACAACATGATAAAGAATAGAAACCAGATTTGTCTCAAAAGCAAACCTTGTCAACATCATCAATGTCTAGTCCATTTGCAATGAGGTTATCCATTAAGGGAATCTGCATTGACAGAGCAAGTGTCTGAAGTGGCTTCCAACTCTTCTGCAAAATTGCACGTTTAACAGAATAAGCATATCAACCATGTGAATCTAAACCGAAGCAAATGGTCATTCAGATTGATATGAGAATGACTGTTAAATGCAATCTTAACGATAAAATCACTTGAGAAGAGAACTTACAGTTGAAATCATCTTGAGATTTGGTTTATCATTTTGCTGAAGAATTGCTCTTTCTTCAGGTTCAAGAAGTTGTTCAACCTCTGCAAATAACTCAAACCCATGTAAACCAGGATACATACACATACACATACACATACAGACACACACAAGTATACTAAGATTGTACAAACATAAAGATTGAATTTTTACTTGCAATTTGGAGAAAAATTGAGAAATTCTAAGAGAGTTATGATTGAAAGAAGAAGAAGAACCTCTTGCAAGCTCTTCCTCGTAGTCGTCAGTAGCATTAAGCTTCTGTGGTCTCGATTCATCTTCCCAATCACTCTCGTAATCTAAATCGTTCCCAATACCATCTTCGTCTTCTTCATCTTCTTCGTTTTCGCTGTCGCTACCATCATCTGGGTCTTCCCAGAATTCATGTTTGGATTGCAGGGAAGGTGTTCGACGATTTGTCTCAGTGAAACTGCGACTTCTTCTGGCCGTGGATTGTCTCTTGGCAGAGACTCCTCGGACACTCGTGGATCGACAGTACACGAGATTTGATTTGCAATTGTGAGAAGAACCAGAGATTGGTAATCGTGAAAGTAGCCAAGTTTGTGGAGGGATGGATAAAACCGAAGAGACCATTTGTGTAATTTAAAAGCTTCTCTTTCAATTGGGAAAGTGTCCCAAAGTCGACGACACTTGACCCTGGTTTAGAAGACGGACGTCAACTATATTCTATAAGAGCATCAGCACTGGTGTAGGACAAATTTTGGTCCCTCAAATATATTAATCTTATTTTTAGAGTTTCTTAAGTTTGGTATGAGTATTGGTGTCCCTCACAGTTGGTCCCCTGAAAAAAATAATAATATTTTTAATTAAAAAAATTAATTATTTAAATTAATAAGTAAAAACATATTAAAGTTTTAATTTAAATAAAACATATAACATTGACATTAAAAACAAGAAAATTACAAAGTTACAAAAACTTGAAGAAAAAAAACAAATATCTTGGGTTACAAGGACAATCCTCATACAACATTTTCTTGTGTTTCAAGATAGCTTATGAACCAATGAAATAAAAAAGCTAAACATCAGAGCTTAAACGCCATATAAGACAACCGTATAAATAAGAATGGACATAACTAAGCAATTTTGTTCAACCTCTAACTAGAATATTTTAAAAATGTTTTAGATGGTCGGATGAGGGTTGAACTTCACTGATTCGAGCCATACTAGCTCCTTAATCTCTTCTTCAGTGGAAGCCGGGTCCTCAAAATCGAAACTGAACTGCTTGGAACAAACATGCTCATGTTAAGGTCGTGAAGAGCTGACAAGTAAGGATGACACAATGCTTCCTCAACTACAAGATAAAGAGCGTGATCAAGCATTAATTAATAATAAGAAATCATCACTCATATGCCAATCTCGGTATGTAACAGATGAACTTATACCAGATCTTTCCTGAAACAGAACATACCTCAGTTATAAGTTTAAGCTGATGAACGTAGTCTTTCCCCGGGAATAGAGGCTCCCCTATCATAATCTCAACAAATATGCAACCAACAGACCAAACATCAATCGCCTATCATTTCCAGAGTTCCTATAGATATAACAGAAGTAGCCAATAGCCATATTAACACAAATGATGTCAATAGCTTAGTAAAATAAGTGGGAGCGTCGATGTTTGGAACATACATGAGTTCAGAGAGACCGCATTTCATATCCTTCTATGCTAAAGTCGCCCTCTCAAGCAATTTCTTGCTCTCCTTTTTCATTAAGTCTGCAGACATGTTCAACTCCTGAACATGCTTCTCAGCTCTCAAGAACTGTGCCTGAAGAAATGATTTTGAAGTTGATCTAAAAACAAGAGAAGGGACACAAACCAGGGCAAGTATAACAACGAACAAATTGGAATAGTAGATACCTCTTCGCTTTGAAATCGGCCTAGTGTTTGACGTATGTCAATTCTTCTGCAAAGAAAACAAAACCAGTAGAGGATACAATCGATACATAAAACTTAGCACCATGTCAACACATAAAAACGTCTAATTCGGAGCAAAACCTGTTTTGAATCGAACTCATTTCAAGTAATTAAAGCTTATGAGATATTGAATTCCAAATCCATGCTTTTGTTGCTAATAAGAATCTCGATTCATAAGAAACGTCATGGTGAACAAAAGAGAGAGAGATTTAACAAACCTGTATAGAGCGGAAATGAGAGGTCGAGTTTTCACGGAAGGAACGAGCAGAGCGCATGGCGGAATCCGTCGATTCCTTCACCGTCTGTTGGAGATCACCCACCCATTTCTCCGCTTCTCCCATGGCTTCCCCCACCGAATCAACCACTCCGATCGCTTTATGCTCAATCGCAACAGAAACTGTTCCATTTGCGATCGCTGGAGCCGAATCTTCGGTAACGCCGATTGCTTTGGTAACGACGGAGAGAAAAAAAATGACTCGAGACCGCGATTTTTTGGGTTCACCCTACCCAAACGACATCAACCAATAACACGCCGCCACGTGTTATGAAGGACAGACGAAAATACGTCCCCTTTAAAGATACATTTCTTCGTTAATGGGCCATTTTTCATTTATTTTTAAAACAAAAATCGTGGGGGACAGCCCAAAAAGACGCCGATGCACATGGTCTAACAACGTTCTCAATGACAGTTTCTTATTCTCAACAATAAGAACATAATTTAAGCAAACCTTGAATTTGTCCCAACAAAAAAAAAAAAAAAAAGCAAACCCACTTCAACTCGAATAAATGAAAATTACTTTACAAATTATAATCCAATTTACTAAAAATTCAAATTAATCATGTCACAAAGGCATTATATTGAGATTTGAGAATTTAGATAACCAAAACAACCAAAACTATCTAATATATTAGTTAGGTTTAGACCAAAATATCCAAAACTTTTAGTTATATTTGTCAATGGGTTTGTTAGTTTCGTTGTCGCAGGTACTTGAGGCTGCGGTGAGCGTAAACAAGTTTGTTTGTTTGCTTGCCGCAGGTATCTGCATCATGACGTTGCGACAAACGATGTGATCTGCGTCTAACATTTTTAAACATTGTTTCGATTCAGCGGTTAAAATGTAGACGCAGCTGCCTGGGTCAATCAAACGAACAAGCCCAAATATTAAATAGTGTTGTGCAAAATGTAACTAAATAACCGAAATACTTTGATAAAAATGGTATTCCAAATGATTTTTGGATTAACTCGTGAATTGTGAATATTTGAGAAATTAAATGAGCATTTTTTTCAGAATAAGTTAAGTTAATTGTATCGTAAAAGTATAAAACATTTTTTCAGAAGGAGAAGAGCGAAAAAAACTTAATATATATACACATATATATATATATATATATATATATATATATATATTCTCTTCACTTTTCTTTCTCTAACCATAGTTGATGTCGGCTACCTCAACATCACACAACTCATCATCGGGTCGGGTCTTTAGCAAATCTTACCCAACAACAAACAACTCATCTTCTCAATAAATAACCGGATCTCCTTTTCAATACTTCAGACTTGAGGGTCTTAGACCATCTACATCCCAGCAACACTCCTCTGTTGCTCAAGATAATATATTTTAATTATTTCTTTTTAATAATATTATATATTTAAATAATAAAATTGGAAAAAAATTAACTTATCACATGCTGACACATGTCAGAATCGATGCTATCGTTGATGATAGAAGGACCGTTTCTCAATTTTTATGTTTCTTTATTATTAATTTTTTATTTTTAATTGAGAGAACTCCTAAGAGTAACTGTCACTAATGATGCCCTTATAGAATAATCTAGAAGATCTTTATGGTCAAAGAAAATATTATAAATATATTATAGAGATTTGTGTATATCTTATACTCCATCTGTATTAGAATAGATGTTTTAAAAATTTATCTTGTGTCACAAAGATTGATTTTTTGTATTTTTTTATTAATTAATTAATATTATGAAATGATAGATTTCAAGATTCATTAAATGAGAATTTAAAATTTTGAAAAATTACTATTGGTTAATAGTTATGTTATTATAAATAAAAATACACTTATGACTAAACATTAATTGTTTTCATAATCTATGTAAAAATATTTAAAAATCATTCTAATACAGAAGGAGTATGATTCTATTAGTTAGATAATATGTTAATTCATTCCATATAAATAATTATGTCTCTGTACATTCATTATACATTCATCTTAACGAGTCAATATACTAAGATGTATCTCTAGATTTTTTTCGATATATTTGATCTTTTTCTACGTAATAACTCCAAATAAAATATAAATAGGTGTCCATACTTCACATTATGGTAGTAACTTTTTGGATAATTATCGACATGCAACGATGGATTCGTCATCAATCTTGCGGGGAAAATCAAAGAAAAAGACGAGCTTAAGTGCATTGGCACCATATCTCTTGCTTTGTATTACTCTATTCTCCATAACTTTCTTCTTGTTTCCTCAGAATTCTCTCAATTCCATCAATGATCACAACGTTCTCTACGTCGAACCTCAACCAAGTAAGTTTAAATGTTCTTTTTGTCGAAATGCAAAGAGCCAAATACCAAATTGTTGAAATCTTTTGGTCATTCATTGTTGTCGTTGGTTTAGATTTTAAGGACTGTGACTTGTCTAAAGGACAATGGATTCCAGAAGAAAGAGGGTCGCTGTACTCAAACTCTACCTGTCCTACAATACCCGACTCGAAAAACTGCTTAAAACATGGGAGACCAAACAGAGATTTCTTGTTCTGGAGATGGAAACCTGAAGGCTGTAAACTTCCGAGCTTCAATCCTAAAGCTTTTCTTGATCTCGTTCGCGGCAAAGAGATGAATTTCATTGGTGATTCTGTGGCCAGAAACCACATGGAGTCTCTTCTCTGCCTCTTGTCAATGGTAAGACTCTGTTTGTAGCAGATCTTGTGACACAACTCATTAGGCTTGTCTCTTAAGAAATAATAGCTCGTTTCTTTGCTTTCAGGAAGAAACTCCGAAAGATATCTACAAGGATGCAGAAGACAGAAACAGGATATGGTACTTTCGAGACCATGACTTCACTCTATCTACCTCATGGACTAAGTTTCTAGTGGCGGGATTCGAGAGGACTCGCGCTAACAAGACCGGAACAGGAATTTATGATATAGATGTCGACAAGATCGATGAGCAATGGGCGAAGGATCTGCCAAATACAGACATTGCCATTGTTTCAGCTGGTCATTGGTTTTTCAGACCAATATACATACATAGAGGAGATGAGACAATAGGTTGCATCTTCTGTAACTTACCAAACATGACTCAGATTAGCTTGAAAGAAGGGTTTAAGCTAGTTTTCTCAGCTGCTTTTAAGCACATCAATGGATGTCATAACTGCAAAGACAACTTAGTGGCAGTTCTCAGGACATATTCGCCGTCCCATTTTGAGAATGGGACTTGGAACACTGGAGGAGCTTGCGGGAGGACGATCCCTTTAAGGGTAAATGACATCAACCAGAAGAGCAGCGATATGGAAATCAGAAGATCTCAGATAGAGCAGCTTGAAGAGATTAAACGTGTTAGCTTAATAAAGAGGAAATTTGCGGTTTTGGATGTGACTAGAGTTATGCTAATGAGACCAGACGGGCACCCGAATTCTTACTGGGGAAATAAATGGATGAAAGGTTTCAATGACTGTACTCACTGGTGCTTGCCCGGACCAATCGATGCCTGGAGCGAGGTTCTCATGGCGTTACTTAGACAACTCTGGTAAATCTTGAGGATAAGAACTTTTATAATGTATAAGGTGATGTCTTTGAGTCAATTGTCATAGCAACCTTTAGCACAAAGAGAAGACACATATTTACAGGACATATACAAAACTACACATACCTGGCATTGTTTCATGTAATCATGATCATAGCCTGCAAAAAACATTGAGCAGAGGAATAACAGTTTCCACCATTCTTACTGTTCATGTGAAGACATAAAACATAGAAAATGTCCTGGGATCTTCCAAAGAATCTCAAAGTGCATAAACTCAAAATGGATGACATAGAATCAAATCGACATAACGGAAAATTTTAACAGATCACTGCGATCTGAAAGACCACCTTGAACAGAACAGATCACTGCGATCTGAAAGACCACCTTGAACAGAACAGACCACCAACCATGACAACAACAAAAGGCTTCTATTGTATCCTAACAGTTGACTCTAGATATCATACAATATCATTCAAAATCAAAACACATTTTGACAATATAATTAGAGAACTGAGAAAGGTGAGCTTGATAAATAGAAATTCTCCAACTATTCCTTACTCCTTTGTAATTATGAGTTGACTTCTAAAGATTCTCGAAGCAATTTTATCAAAGTGGATGTAATAGAAACATATCGACATAACCAAAAAGTTCAACAGATCATTGAGTACCAGCTAAACTCTTCACCTACCATGACTACAACACAAAGCTTCTATTGTGTTTCCATCAGTTAACTCAAAGCAATCATAACATCGTTCAGATCGATTAAAAAGCTTCAAAGTGAATGAGACAGCTCAGATTGATAAAATAGCAATTCTCCAACTATTTCCTTAAGAAATTACGAGTTCAACAGTAAAGATCGATGCTTTACATGGAGAAACAAACTTACATAAAGCTAAAAAAACCATCAAGCCAAACACAAGACAACACATATCACAAACGAATCAAGACTCCAAAGTGTTACCAAGAGGAAACGAGAAGACTTCACGAACCGGAGAAAACTCAACAAGACCAATCTCCATACCATAACCATTCACCGGAAGCTTCAAATCTCTCAAAACAGAGAAAGCCTCAGCCATACGCGACTTGGGAACATCGAGAGCCACAGGACAACACGGAACCCAAGAATCAACACGGTAATCTTCACCAATCTCAACAGACTCTTTCTTCAACGTATCACATAGCTGAGTCTGAAGCTGAAGAAGAGAAAGAGACGGCGTCGGAGACAGGAAGAGCAAGTTGTTGTCGCTAGAGAAGCTGCCTATAGTGGAGAACGAGATCGAGATTGGTTCTTGCTTAGATACGAAGCTTTTGATGACGGATTCGAGTCTAGTTGAGTCGAAGAAAGAGGTGGAGAAGAGTGTTATGTGTGGACGAGACTCAGTGTTGATCAGTTTGGTGCTGATTTGACGGCGAGCGAAGACGTTCCAAGCTTTCAGAACTTGGTTCTCGAGTGCTGGGTCGAAGTACAGCTCGATTGCGTAGCCTTCTGACATTTGATTCCGAGTCGCGAAATCGAAGATCGGAGATAGACGGATCACGATCGGAGACTCTGAGAGATCTCTCCAAAATCTGGGAAATTTGGAGATACGAAGGAAGTAAACTCAAAAGGGAAAGTGAGAAGAAAGAAAAATGAATATTTCAGATTTGGTTTGTGCATTTTGACCGAATCAAACCAAACTCAAACCGAACCGAATCTGAATTGAAAAATTAACCCCGAAATGTTTCAGTTTTACATGAAAAGGTCCCCAATGTTTTAAAAAGTTACCTGAGAAATATTTGTTGGAACAGATTCTTGTTTCCGTGGAACGAGGAACAGACTGACCTTTCTTAGGGTTTTTTTTTTTTTTTTTTTTTTTTTGTTGCAGTCTCATCATCTCTTCAAAGCTCTCTTTCTCTTCGATTTTTTTTACGGTCACCTTTCAGTCAAAAAGAGCGTTTGCTCTAACTCTAAGTCCCTTTCTTCGATTACAACAAAGAATGTTTCGTTTCGCGTTCTGCTTCTTCTTTCTGCTATCGGCTGGAGAGATTTCATCGCAGTTGGGTTCTGGTCCACACATTACTGATGTTAACATACTCTTACCTCCAAAGACGAAGAACCCTGTTGAGTATCGCCTTCAAGGGAGTGATGGCTGCTTCAAATGGTACATTGATTGTGATTAGGATGAGATTGATTTAGAAAAATGATTGCTTTTTTTCTACAGTTAGATCATTCACCACCCCCGATTACTTCTTCTAATTTTTGCAGTGAGGCCATGTCTCCTGAACCTCATTCACCAGTCTATGTCATTATGGGAGCCACAATGACTTACACCAATAAGAGTCAGGATTCAAAAGAGGTGAGATTAAATATATTTTAATTTCCTCTCTTTTGAAAAAACTTTTTTGTCTCCTTCTATTTGTTGCCACTTCCAAGTACAACAACTTCTTCTCTCTCGGGCAGGTTATGGTTTGTGAAAAAGTGCAGTGCACTGAAGGTTCTGCTATTGATCCTTCTGAAAGTACTGTCACCAATGCTGTACCCTTACAGGTTACAATTTTTATAGGATATTCTCAGTAACTTGCTGTCGTATAGGTACCCATACATCTGTTATGATATCTGCAATTGTCTATATCACAGGTGTTTTGTTTTGTCAGGTTTCATCTGAGGCCCATATCGTTCCTCAAAACCCGGTCATTCACACTGGAAATTTGTTAACTTTTATCATAGCAGGTCAAATCGAATCCTACATAACGAAATGCATTTGGTCAATGTGTTACATCAAAGACACCTGTAAAATGTAGGGACGGAGCATCAAATATCTGGTCAGTGGGTTACATCAAACAGTAATGTCCTATCCGTCAATGTCGCATCTGGCCAAGCTAAAGCGATCAGCCAAGGCTCCGCTCACGGTATTATGTTTTCATTACTTTTCCTTGTGCATCAGCTGGATTTCTAAAGGACACTAAAGAGACATGCTTTCTCTTGCTCGCTAATCAGACATGCTTTCTCTTGCTCGCTAATCTTTGTCGCATCTGCACAGTTACATTTGAAGGTCATGGGTTGAAACTGCAAACAGAAGTCACAGTGCTGCTTGGAAACACCATTTGTCCTGCTAACTCCGAAGGGATGTCTGAATCTGAAACTGAAACTGGGCCAGAAAAGGTTATCAAGTATTCAAGTTTATTTATTTCTTTGTATTTATCAAAGAATGTTTTAAGTAAATCTTATTATTAATGTGAGTTTTCCTTGGAAATATTTCTTACAGGTGGATTCATAGAGTGATCTTGAAGTAGTTGCAACCATTGTAGGATGTGTTTTCGTATCTGTCTCTATGCTGGCTATTGCCTTCGTAATTGGCCTCAAGATTGACCAAACTAAATTGGAGCGAAAACTTGAAGAAACAAGGCAAAAGAATCTCAAGAAATATTTTTAGACATATCAGTTTTATGTTTTACCACTTCTTGGCGCTTTTAAGATAACGTTCAATCATTTACAAGTTTGTTGTTTGTTTCTCCGTCAATTCCATCAATCTATTTTGCTCGTTTAGCAACGTTTGAAGATTGTCACTGTAAAAGCAGATATAATCGGCGTTTTTTTTTTGTTTATACCTCTTGTTTAATGGCAATTCTTCTTTGTTGCATAGCAATCGCTTCTGGACCAAGCGAAGTCTCACCAGTCAGTTCAGAAAAATCAGGCTGGCCGCCTAGGCCAAAATTTGTAAAGCCCGTATATGTTTGATCCCAGTCTGGTCTGGCCCGAAGTTTTTTAAAAATGTCATTTAAAAAACCGTGATTAAAAATTATGAGTTCGAAAGAAATTAAAAATTCATTTAATCATGAGATCGAAAGAAATTAAAAATTCATTTAAAATTATATTTATATACAAATACAGAAAAACAAAATGACTACAATATTAAAAATTCATTTGAAATTATATTTATATACATACAAATACAAAAAAAAAAGAAAATGACTACAATTGAAAGGAACAAACGACAAAGTATATATTTTCGAGTAAAAATGTATGATAAAATTAAACTATATATCCTATTCAAATAAACTGAAACTTTTGTTAAGTTAAGATATCATTGGTTAAATTAAGAAAAAAAATAATGATATTCTAGAATTTATAAAATTATGTGAGATTTGAAATATGAGGTCATCAGAGTTATAGTGAGATGTGTGTCATTCTTTTAATATATAATACAAAAATCAAGTATCAAAAGTAAGTATTTGAGAGTTATAAAAGTGCAATTAAGTGCATATTAATACATTTTTAACATGTTCTATTATATTAAATTGAATTCATTGAAATATTAAATTAAATTCATTGAGAACACTACTATGATATTAGTATGGGAGTTACAAACAATTTTTTATACTTTTCCAACTCCTACAATTAAAATGGGAAAAATGTCAAAAAAATCTCTAACTTTCAAATTTGAGACGTTTTAATCACCAACTTTCAAGATGTCATTTTAATCATAAACTTTCCGTTGACTTGACCATAAAATAGCAAAGTTTTGTTGACCTCGCCGTTTTAGGCACGTCGTTTATTCTCTGTTAAAGATCTAAAAAACAGAGTAAATTGCATGTTATTTGCTACTGATTAGCATAAACAACCACGTTTTTAACACCATAAACAACATCGTTTGCCAAATTGAAGACACTAAATCCCCAAATTGATTCCAATTTCATAAATACATAATCCTAGAAAGAAAACCCTAAATTCTCTCTATACCATTGATGGCACACCACACTCACCAATGCAACCATATGTGTCAAAGCTTGAACTTAAACTCATCTGAATTAGAGAGATTGCAGAAGAGATTTTGGTATTATAGAGATAATTTGGGGTTTTCTTTCTAAGATTAGGGATTTAATAAATGTCATGCCTAAAATGGCGAGGTCAACAGAACTTTGCTATTTTATGGTCAAGTCCACAAAAAGTTTGTGATTAAAATGACATCTTGAAAGTTGGTGATTAAAACATCCCAAATTTGAAAGTTGGGGATTTTTATGATATTTTTCCCAATTAAAATCCATTTAATTTAAAAGTGAGTGTTGGTGAATCCATAATTTGATTCAAAAGTATAATATGTTACACATTGACCGTTTAGAAGGAATAGGAACATATAGTTCTCAAATAAACTTTTTTTTTTGTTAAAACCAACATATATGAATTTAAAAAATAAATATGAATAGATTAGAAAGGCAAGAAATATAAAAGAAATATTTTATTTTTATATAAACAAAATAAAAATTGAAAACAATGCTTTTATATATAATACTTTCTAAATTAAATTATAGGATCAAACTCTTACAACACATATGAGATATAACAACATTTGATATTGGTGAGTACACTTAAGGGTAAAAAAAAATCATATCAAATATCCATGTTTCCAAACAGACCTAATTTCATACACATGAAAAAAACGATTAAAAATATTTTTATTATATTTTAAGAAATTGTTCAAATTAGTTCAATAAAAAAGCTTATTAAATTTAAACTGTTAGAAATCAATTTACTTTAAAAAAAATTGAACCAATTTAAGAAAATCTATAATAATCGTAATTTAATGAAAGTTCTTTCCGATTTTTGTGGTTATTGAAAGAAAAAATATGCTAGATGAGGAAATAAATTATTACTAAAATTATTATATAAAGTTAAAACAAAAACATAAACCGTTAGATTAGGATTGACAAAAAAAACTGTTAGCTTAGAAATTCTTTTATACTATTTAACGCAAATTTAGGAAATATTTTATACCATCACCAAATCGGGTAACTAAAAAAAAAAATATACATAAAAGTAAGGTTTCACTCTCTCCTTATTCGTCCATTTGACATTTTTTTAAAAAAATTTTTAATATTTATTTTTAATTAAACAACACATTTTATTATATACATTAATGCATACTTTAATTTCATTCTTTAGTACTAAATTGTAACTGAAATCATATAAATTGTGAATTGAGTTTTTATTTTCCATTCATTTTCATTTAAACATACTATTAATTATAATTGTAACTCTTCTAATTTAATTATTTTTGAAATGTAACTTCCATCACTTTTTATCCTATAAATAACCATTCTCACATCCTCCTCCACCATATCCCAATCCTAGATATTTTCTTTGTTTTTTTTATAATGTTCTTGCATAGGTTGAAAACCCAAATAAGAGTTTGGTTATATTTTTTGTTTAATATATATTTTACATTGTTTTGAATTTTATTGTTTTTTTTAAGTACTTCTTCTTTTCTTCTTTGTTTTCTTATATTGTTTCTTTGTTTTATGTATTCTAATATGTATAATAAAATTTTGATGACCATAATAATATTTTGGTTATAACCATCTCATAATAAGAGAATCAAGCTAAAGAAAACATCTTAATTCTTTACTTGAGTTCTTACAAATTCATGTATATTTATTTGATTCTTAAAATTTGAAATGTTCTCATGAAGGAAATTTTTGTAATATAATTACCAAATCAATTCTTTTTACCTCTCTCTTACCTCTAACAAAATTGTAATAAATATATTTTAGAATACTCATCATTATATTTAGTATGTGATTCAACATATAATTATATTAAGTTATTATTTTAAAATTTAATTCAAATATGCACTTTAAGGATTTTGCTATATAAAAAGCAATATGATATTTATTTTCTTTCTAGCTTTTACTACAAGGATGAAAAATTGAAACTAAGCCTAGCAATATAACTTAAATTAAGGGGGAAAAAATTGTAATATAATTATCAAATCAGTTTTTCTTAACTCTCACTTACATCCAACAAAATTGTAATACATTTATTATAGAATAATAATCACTATATTCAGTTTTTGATTCAGCATGTAATGATATAAAAATCACTATTTTTTAATTTAATCCAAATATGTACTTTAAAGATTTATCTATATAAAAAAACAAATTGATTTTTTTTTAATTTTCTATCTAGCTTTTTATTATAAGGATTAAAAATTATAACTAAACCTAGCAATATATCTTAAGCTAAGGGGAATATAAAAAACGAATTTAAAAAAAAAAATCTTTGGGAATCGTATTTTAAAACTTTGATTGCACTTTATATGATTTTAAAGGAAATATGTATTTTTTTACTTTCAAAATCTTTTAATTGTTCAATGCTTTAGGTTATGTGTTAGTTTATATGAAAAAGCTTAAATTATATATTTAAATCACATAGTAAAATTTTGTTTCTATTATTAATAATATTTTATTACCTCAAATGCTTAAAAAATCTAAGGAAAATTATTATCAAAGTTCAACAATAAAAACAAATAACTTTAAGAGATATGTATAATGTGTATGATTATACTTAAATAAGTTATATATTTTGATAGATTTGGATAAATAAAAGTGTAAAAAATGTTAATGACATTTAAATCAATTTGTTAATTTTTTTATGATTATCAAATAAATTTAAATTAATTAATATATTCTATTATACAACAATCCGCGCATTTGCGCGGAATATTACCTAGTGAATATCAACATTTTAGGCATTCGGATTTTTTATATTCCACAACCGACTCAAACATCTAATAAATAGCATCTCTATATTAGTAAACAAAAGTATTTCGGGCTCGGTTCAAAATTGGGCAATTGACCAGAAATTAACAGAATTGGATTGGGTCAAAAAGATCCGCTTCTTTTAAAACAGGTTAATGGGTTATATACTTTATTCAATTTTTTTCAATTAACGTAATTTTGGAATTCCATCTGTGATACAGTATATGGGATTGAAGGATTCAAGATGTCTCTCTCATGATTCCTTGCTAGATAAATACCGACGTCTGAGAAAGCGTTTGACGTGATTCACGAGGGTTATGACATGTTTGAGCAAAAAAAATGAGAAGTTTATAGCTAATAATGTTTTTTAATATATAAATCAATTGTTAATTGATGGATCTAAAATAATTCTGTATAACAGATTGGAGAAAAGAAGAAAAAATGATGAAAATCATGGAAAAAATCAAGTGATGGCGTGATTTTGCAGAAACCAGATTACAAGGAAGAAGATGAGGGTAATTTTGTAATTTTTTCTTATCAATAAAAAAATAATAATAGAGGTTTGAACCTAGGACCATGCGGTAAAGCAGTCTTTGACTCTTACCACTAGATTATGCCAAATTAAACAAATTAATTTAAACACAAATATTAATATTGATTGTTATGATTGATAAAATGAAATCTAAAGAAATATTATTAATTGCCGCAAAAAAATGGTATGTCCTAAAATTTTGGAAAATTATAAAGGAAAGTAGTATTATAGATTAATAGTATAAAATTCAAAATGTAGTTAAAAAGTTAATAATAAAATCTAAATCAAATAATCATTAAATGCGAGATCAAACTTAACAAAAGATACTGCATAAACATCTGATATTGATTTCTCAAATATTGATAGGTCCTACATTATTGGAATGATGAAAAAAATAAACGTTCCCACAAAAAAAATCCCAATCAATATCATATATATTCATTACATATATTTAATAAGAAATATAGGTTCCAGTTTAACTAATCTAATGAATTTAGGAAATTTCAAAACCAAAAAAAAAGTCTTATCGTAATCATAGGGATTCGAAATATTTTATATTTAATGTATAAATTAAATAAATTAAGTAAACCAAATTTATGGAAATGCTGTTAATTTGTTATATACTATATTGTTTAAATTTGGACTATTGTAATTTAAAGCATTTTAATTTAGGTATTATCTATGTAAACAATAAATCTAAGTAAATTAATTATTGGTAACAAGAAGAAAAAGAGCAGAGAATTTCTCTCCCAGGCACACTCCCCGAGGAGCCATGAAGAAGTCTATTATCCACATCTCACCCACCTTGCTCCTCCAATAGCAGCAATGTTCACCCTTTTAACCACTGGTACAACGGTAACTCCCGACCTTTTTTCAAATTTCTCATTAGAAAACCTAGATCTGAAAGCTTCCCCCAAACCAAAATCTAATCTGTGTTATGCGAGTGAGATAATCCAAGGTTACTGATTCCCCCACTGCATTTACTCCCCCCCAACCGATTAGCCAAACATTTTTAAACCTTCTGTTTCAAGCAAAAAACCAAGTTTCCCGCCTCTGTGTTCTCTACCGATCCTTCTCATTGTCTCCAGTACTGCAAAACACCATGTTAAACCGTATTCCACACTACCTGAAAGGAAAAGAGATCCAACAAGACTATTCCCCCCACCTCGCAAGAGAATCTGAGCCCCTGAGCTAGACACTTCAGATCTAATCCAAGAGAACTCCCTCACAGTCATTGGCCGACTCACAAACCCAACTATCCAGCGCATGTGGGCTCTGTTCCCCTTCCTACTAAATCGCTGGAACCTACATGGTAAAGCATCAGGATCAGACCTGGGACAAGGGATCTTCCAATTCACCTTTGAAACTGAGGAGGATATACTACAAGTTCTAGCAAACCGACCTTACCATTTTGACCACTGGATGGTCATAGTCCAGCGCTGGGAAACCATTATCTCCCCTTCTTTCCCATCCCAGATCCCTTTCTGGCTTGAGATCCAAGGGATACCAAAACACTATTGGAAAAAGGAAATGGTCTTCTCTATAGGGGAAGCTCTAGGAGAAATCCTAGACTGGGATATAACTCCCTCCTCTATCCTTCTCCAAATCCTCCTGAACGGTCTAGAACCCCTCACAAAGGAAACAATTGTCGAATTTGCAGATGGAAGCGAAGCTCTACTCAACCTGGTCTACAAAAACCTCAAAAGCCATTGTTCTAACTGTCAACGACTCACACATGACAAAACAGCTTGTCCAGGTCTACGAGAATTAAGGAAAGAACCATAAGCCCCAACAAAACAACAAATACCTCTGGTCTCACAGAAGTCAATCTCCAGGAACTACTATACTCCTCAGGACAACTTCCTAACACCAAGAGAGCAACACCAGGTGCCTGGAAATTCTTCCCTTCACCGGTTTAACCTCCTGTAAAGGAGAAAAAGCCCTGAAAACAAAAGTTACAACCAAGGAGGCATCACATCTCCTAGACAACATACCCATTCATCCAGGGAGCACAACGAAAGAATCTTTAGAGCAATATCACCTAATAGGCCAGCTCCCGCTTTAGGAGAAGTCACCAGACTGGCCCTCATCTCTCCTTTGAACTTGCAGCTCGCAATCTGCAGTGGAGGGAAAAATTGAAATCAACCATAGATCTAAATGATGAGACTTCTGTCTCGTCTAGAACTACAAGGCCCCCTTTGGAGAGAAATATAGTAAGTCCTGAACCCCTAAACTCTGATCAAAACATGAGTATGGTCCCTGGAGAGCCAAACCAGGCTACTACTAGTGTGCAACCACAAGCAACACAACAAACAAGGGAACAAATAATGAATGACCTCCAAGAAGTCACCATTCAGTACATCTCATGCCCTGATCCGGGTGAAAGCGCTGCGAGAAGAATGCGAGTCCTCCAGAGTGAGTCGGACAATATGATGGAAGAAACTGCCAATGCTATTCTGGCATCAAACCAGATAGCTATCCTCCAGATGTCAGTACCCCCCGCAGAAATACATTCTGATGCAAATCAGTTATCCAACCCTTCAAGCGAACCTGTTACGCTACAAAGGAACTCATGTGAGTCTAGCAAAAGAAGTTGAGGTCGCCCTCCAAGTCAAAAACAAACAGGAAAAATAAGCCAATCACTACGTGGAGTTAAGACACAAAAAAGAATATTTACCCAAGGCTCTCCTCGGAAATCACCTGCTCGTACCACCACCTCTTCAAGAGCGGGTGCTTCAAAGTCCAGTCAGAAGAAAACAACCAAACAAGCAACAAGTGCACAAAAGGCGAGAGCTCAAACTCCAGGGAATCATGTAGTGCAACAAACTCCATCCTCTAGCCCTTCTAGAATCTCCCTGATCCCTACAAGCAAGAAGAAAAAGGCGGATTTTCAGAAACCGCCATCCCCTCTTCCTTAAGAATGGCGAGCTGGAACTGTTGTGGGTTGGGGAACCCCATAACAGTTCAAAGACTCCGGGAGATCAGGAAAAAGATCTTCCCAGATGTGTTGTTTCTTATGGAAACTAAAAACTAACCCGACTCAGTGTTGAAAACTTTATAATGGCTTGACTACCCCCACCATCACCTGTCAAACGACACCATAAAAGTCTCTTTCGATACGATAGGAGACTCAGAGAAAACCCTGAGATTAATCAGATTGTCTCTAAGGTATGGAACCTGGACCCTGATGCTTCCATTGAGCACCGGTCACATCTCTGCAGATTAGCATTAATCAAACGGAGTAAACTCCAACACCAAAATAATCAGCAAGAGATCTCCTCCCTCCAAGATCAACTGGAAGAAGCTATGTGTGATGATAATACCTGCCAACCCACCATCGAGTTTATCAATCAGAAGTTGTTAGTAGCCTATAAAAGAGAAGAAGAATATTGGAAACAACGCAGCAGGCAACTCTGGCTCACCTTAGGAGACAAGAACTCTGGGTACTTTCATGCGGCTACAAAAAACAGAAAAGCAATGAATAATATCTCTATCCTAGAATCAACCTCCGGAACAAAAGTATATGAGGAGAAATAGATTGTGAAAGTGATCTCAGATTACTATCAGGATATATTCACCTCTCAGGATGGAAACAGGACGACAGTGGTAAAAGAAGCTTTAACACCGTGTGTCACCAATGAAATGAATGAGAAACTGACCTCTATGCCAACCCCACTAGAAATCAAACAGGCCTGCTTCTCGATCCACCCTGATAAAGCACCAGGACCAGACGGCTTATCAGCTAGTTTATTCCAAACGAACTAGCCCTCAGTGGGTGAGGCTATCATTGCAGAGATTTAAGCTTTCTTCATATCAGGTTCCCTGCCAAAAAAGATCAACCATACTCATGTCAGACTCATCCCAAAAACCACTGAGGCTAAAAAAATAGCAGATTACAGACCAATAGCTCTATGGTCAGTCTACTATAAGATCATTTCAAAACTACTGGCTAAGAGATTACAACCTGTTTTGCATTGTTGCATCTCGGAAAATCAATCAGCCTTTGTGCCTCAAAGAGCCATAGCGGATAACGTCCTCATCACACATGAAGCACTACAATATCTGAAGACATCCGGAGCTGAAAAGAGATGTTTCATGGCGGTAAAAACAGACATGAGTAAAGCATATGACAAGTTAGAATGGGATTTCATAAAAGCAGCCTTGATACAATTAGGTTTTCACAATACCTGGATAAATTGGATTATGAAATGCATATCCACTGTGTCGTATTCATACCTCATCAATGGACAAGCTAAAGGCTTAGTCAATCCCCAACGTGGAATCAGACAAGGTGATCCGCTATCCCCCTACCTGTTCATTATTTGTAGTGAGGTTCGGTCAGGACTATGCTTAAAAGCTCAACATCAAGGAAACTTACAAGGTCTACGAGTGGCAAAAGGAAGCCCTAGAGTAAATCACCTGCTTTTCGCCGATGATACCATGTTTTTCATACGTTCTGACCCCAACAGCTATCAAACACTCCGAAGGATCCTACTAAAATATGAAGCAGCCTCAGGGCAAAAGATAAATCAAACGAAATCATCCATCACCTTCTCAGTTAAAACCCCTCCAGAGATGAAGGAAGCAGCAAAAAGAATACTCGAAATACATAAGGAAGGGGGCCAGGACAAGTACCTTGGGTTACCAGAGCTTTTTGGTAGAAAGAAAAAAGACCTTTTCTCTTCCATAGTAGATTGTATCAAACAGAGAGCACTTAGCTGGTCTTCATGCTTCTTATCCACAGCTGGAAAACGAACCATGCTCAAATATGTGCTGACAGCCATGCCAATCTATACAATGTCCTGCTTTCACCTACCTGCAGACGGATCCAGTCAGCCTTGACACGCTTTTGGTGGGACACAAATACAAGAAAGAAAAAGATGGCCTAGATTGCTTGGAAAAGATTAGCAAAACCAACAAAATTAGGAGGATTGGGACTTAGAGACATCAAGATGTTGGGTTCCAAACTCAGCCTCGCATGGATGGAAAAGTATTTGCTTGGGTCGAGACCTTCTCATATCAAACTTAGGAGTACTAGTGGGATCCAGAGAACATACACCTCTATGGAGAACTCCATGGCTATCTCTCTCAACACCAACAGGCGCAATGGGACCTCCAACCGAAGTAATGTAGAATCTTACAGTGGCTGACCTCATTATCCCTCACACAAACAAATGGAGTACGGAAGTTATCAGAAATATCCTTCCTTTGTAGGAGGATATGATTTTAAAGCTAAAACCGAGTGCAAAAGGGGCAAAAGATACCTGGGCCTGGCTACCAACAAAGGATGGGATTTACACTGCCAAATCTAGTTACTTTGAAGCCTCAAAGCTTGATTCCTCTGTTGGAGACGAAGAGCAACCGGATCGACCAAACACCGTCACTTTCAACTGGCAACACAACATATGGAACCTGAGAACCTCCCCAAAAACAAAGCTCCTCCTCTGGAAGGCTGCTCAAAATGCTCTCCCAGTGGGTAAGAATCTACAACATCGAAATATTACGGACTCAGCTGCTTGCTCCCACTGTGGTAACGAGGAATCAACTCTACACCTATTCTTCAAGTGCCCCTATGCGAAACTTGTGTGGTCTAACGCACCCTTCCAGAATCCTCCCCCTCTGGACACTTTTACAACTACAGACCAGGGCATTGAAAATGTTAATAAACTTACCTGCTTGCCCCCAACAGGTATTGGATCAGGCCCCCTATCCCCGAGGATCATCTGGTCCCTTTGGACCTCCCGTAACAAACTGATCTTCAACAAGACACACCAATCAGTTGCAGAAACGCTGGAGATATCTATGAGTAGACCAAAAGAATGGCAGAAGGCACAAAACCCTCTCTCCACCCCAACCCGAAACCCTACTACTATCAATAAGCCTCCAGACCCCCCGGTACTTTTCGATGCTTCACTGACGCTTAATGGAAAGAAGATGGATTTGCAGGCTTCAAATGGATCATCAAAACTCCAGACGACCAGGTCAAGATCCGCGGCTCAGCCTCTTCAACCCACATACTCTCACCTTTGATGGCCGAAGCGGTTGCAACGCTAATTTCGATTAAAGTTGCGGTTGAATCGAACATCAGCCCGATATCGATCGCTTCCGATTCGCAATCGCTGGTCCAAGCTTTGAATCAGAAGATCTACATCAAGGAACTTCATGGGACTCTCCACGATGTCCTTTCTCTATCAAATAATTTCGATTATGTTTCCTTTCATTTCATCCCTAGAAATCAAAATCACCAAGCTGATTATCTGGCTAAAAGGGACTTGGGCCTTCTTTGTAATGAGTCCTAAACTTTAATGGATCAATTACCTTTGTTTAAAAAAAAAAAAATCTATGTAAACGATTGAGATATTAATCAAATGTGATCCTAACAAAACGTGTGTAATCTTTAGAGGATTATTTCAAAATCCTATTAAAACTTATAGCCAACTATCTCTAAAATATAAATACTACGTTGTGGCATTCTCATATCAATCTCATTTTCTCTCAAAATTTTATTTGCAAATTTGTATCAAACTTTATAGTTCTTATTCTTGCTTTCTAATATGATAATAATATAGAGATTACATTTAAAAAAAAAAAATCTAATATGATCCTTTTATTTATATTTTTAGGTTTTGGAAATATGATATAGTAAAGGATTAAAACTAGGGCAATTCTCAATAGTAGCACAATTTTAAGTTTTTCTTCCAATCATAGTGTGACACCCCGGTTTCAGAGACTTGCGGAGAGGTATAAAAGAATTGATTTGGCCACCTAAGTCACCAAAGTGCACATATCTTTTCGGTCAAGGGCCTGAAAGAACTCCAGAGTTAAGCGTGCTTGAGCTGGAGTAGTCTCAAAATGGGTGACCTTCCGGGAAGTGACTGTCGGAATTGTGCGAGTGAGAACAAAACACACAGAAAGATCATGTGGTGAATTGTAGGGTTGGTAACAAGTCTTTAAAGCCTTCCGGACGTAGCAAACCGGCCGTCAGATATGGATGGGCTCACGGGCCTAGTGAGAGGACGTGAGGCCCATTAAGGAAAGTGGGCCCATGGACTGGGATTGGACATGGGGACCACTAATAGGTAGCGGTCGGGCGTTACAAGTGGTATCAAAGCCGAACCCAGACGAGTGTGGAGTCGAGTGGGCTCACACCGTTGGGGTGTGATGGTCTTGGTGCGCAACGAGGACGTCCGATCTGTTAGTGGGGGTGAATTGTGACACCCCGATTTGAGAGACTTGCAGAGAGGTATAAAAGAATTGATTTGGCCACCTATGTCACCAAAGTGCACTTATCTTTTCGGTCAAGGGGCCTGAGAGAACTCCAGAATTAAGTGTGCTTAAGTTGGAGTAGTCTTAGGATGGGTGAACTTCCGGAAAGTGACTGTTGGAACTGTGCGAGTGAGGACAAAACACATGGAAAGATCATGTGGTGAATTGTAGGGATGGTAACAAGTCTTTAAAGCCTCCCGGACGTAGCAAATCAGTCGTTTGATATGGATAGGCTCACGGGCCTAGTGGGAGGACGTGAGGCCCATTAAGGAAAGTGGGCCCATGGACTGGGATTGGACATGGAGCCCACTAATAGGTGGCGGTCGGGGCGTTAAAAGATCAATTGGTGATAGCTTGTCCTGTGGGAAAGTTGTTAAAGGGTGGGGACCAGGGTTCGAGGAACGCTTGACGCACCAATAACCTACTGGTGGATTTGGATATCCACAGTGAGGGGTTAGGATCGATGCCATGCAAGACCAGCTTTAGGCCTATGGAGGCAAGCTAGCGGGGGCTAGTGGGATCCACATGACCAGTTGTCATACATATCACACAACCACACACTCTCATATTTTCCAAAATTAGCACACATACTCTAATTAAATATTGAAACATTAAAATTATTAATTATTATTTCATATTCGAAAATCCAACTTCTCGATTATTCTCTGATTATTTTCATTATTGATTTCGCCGCCGACAACGATGAATTCCTCTGCGATTCAGTCAACATCGACGCCTACAATCGTAACTGCTCGTCGTCTTCCTCCATCTACCATGTCGTTTTCCCTTATGACACCTATTTGACCACCAAAATCCATCTCCAATTTGGCTTCGTTTTCGATGTGACGAAGAACGGTGTGATTCTTGTTAGGATTAGCGGAAGTAGTGTAGAGATGTGTGAGAATTAGTGAGATGATGTGTGTGTTTAACAAAGAGAATATGAGAATCGATGGACTTCCATTAGAATACAGAATACAATGTAGGCTAGAGCCATTTTATAGTACAAGGGAACTAGGGCTACGACCTTAATACAATCCCACATATAGATAGGGAAATAAGGAAAGTGGGTGCGACATATCCTTGGTTTCCATAAAAGGACTCCACACGTGATCACATTTGATTTCTCATCTAACGGTTATTAGGAGGGATTATCGATCCTTCTCTTCGACCATCACCAAGTTCATGATCGATCACGGTCAATACTCCCCCTCAAGCCTAGCTGGATGAGATGGCTAGGCTTGGAACCCGTGAAGTATCACCTCATTAAAAACCTCAACATAGAAAACCTCATGGGACAAACCTATGTTAAGGGAAAAAGAGTATGACATTCACGAGTTAGGCGAGCTTATCTTGGATGTGTGGAATCCGCGAGTCCAAGTTTGCCATAGATGTATTCACAAACTTGAGGACTCGTAGCCTTGGTGAAGATGTCGGCCAACTGATCTTTACTTGGAGTATGGCACAGTAAGATTACTCCTTCTTCAATCTTCTCTCGAACTTTATGGCAGTCCACTTCAATATGCTTGGTCCGTTCATGGAAAACTGATCTGTGTATATTTTACCCTATTTAACCACTGTTTATTTACATCTTTTACATGTTGTATCAGTTTATCTTGTCACATTCATATAGTTTAAGGATTGTTTGTGCATTAGAGTAGGATTTGCATTGCATTTGCATTGTTCCTTGTTTAAACAGGTGAATTGGACTCAAGAAGCATGAGAATAGCATATGGGATGAAGAGAGTGCAATCAATGGAGTGAATAGGAGATGAATCAAGAAGAAAACCAACAAAACATGAAGCACTCGACCGTCTGAATCTGAAGCACTCGACCGTTGGGATGGAAGCACTAGACCATGTGGAACTCAAGACTCGGCTGGTGGGAAGCAGAAGGAAACCCACTCGACCACATCTGGTCGAGTACATCGAGCCGCCTTGCTATTTTATCTGGTAGCCAAATTTGAGCTTCCCTCTCCCTCTATATATACTCTTTGTACCCCATGGCCGCAAAAAGTCCTTTTTTATGCAAGATAGTCTTTGTAACAACCAAAAAACCTAGTGTTTACCCCTTAAGGGTTTTTAGGATTTATTTACTGCTTTTTCCCATTTATTCACTGTTTCTCTCAGATTTCTATACTTTGTAAGTTCCATAACTTTCAGTGTGTTGAGAATCTGAGTTTGCTTCTTTATATTAAGTTGTTGTTATTTATCATTTCATCTATCTTATCATGTTATTTTCATTTATTTCTGGGTTTATGTTTATCATCATCATGTCTAGTTCATCTGAGTAGTGAGTTAGGATTCTGGAGATGGATTAGGCTGGTTTAGGGCTGTCGTAGTTTGGAATGGTTAAGATAGTTGTTTAAATATCTCTTCTGGGTTGGGTGTGCTCTAAGCTGTTCTTATATCTGAGAGGGTAAGAGTAGATCTTAAGCTTCCTAGCATCACACCAATGTCTAGGTTGTTAGATAAAGCCAATACTGGAGATCATCATGCTTGTCCCAAGAGATTGGTTGCCCAAGGTGGTTTTTGACAAGCAATGGTCTGGTGCTTAAAGCCTGTTCAGTATAGTTTCACCAATGAGAGTTGGGTAATGATGTTACTGTAACTTGATCACTTCTGTCATGAGAGTGGATTAGTGAGTCATTAAGATCATTGTCTAGAGATAGCTCATGTTATATTGAGATTTGTTTACCAGTTTAGATAGCCACAGCTTGAACACCAGCCCATGAATCCATCTCTGGAAGCCTTCTTTGTTATTTGATTGTCTATTTATCGCATATCTTTCTGTTTCATCGCATTTGTCTCAGTTTAAGTTTCTCAATATTGCATCTGTTTTTTTGTCAAACCCACTCGACCTAGTCACTCGACCAGTCACACGGTCGAGTGCTTGATCGAGCACCTTCGGGTTGTTCTTTTATTTTCTGTTCCATTTTCCTTTCTGCATTTTCTTTATTTTCATCAACCTGTTTTATTAAATCACTTTCATACTTGGCTTAACTTGGATTATTGTTCACATTCTGATTGCATACACATTACACACTTTATGGATTGACATCTCTTATATTACAACTGCATAAGAGAATTGAAACCTCTTCCATCTTCCATCTTCCATACACATACACTTTCACCCACCATCACACAAAAAACCTATGTTTCAAAAACTGAGTTTGTAGTAATATGTATTGTCGCGTTGTTGTCACAGTGCATGGTTATCGGTTGATCTGACTCGATTCCAAGGTCTTTCAGAAGTGCTTTAAGCCATGTAAGTTCATTGGTTAGTTTCTTCATGGCCCTATACTCCGACTCGGCGCTTGAACATGAGACAACCTTCTGCTTCTTTGACTTCCAAGTCACTAGATTACCTCCGACGAATGTACAATACCCAGTTGTTGACCTCCTATCTATTGTATCACCAGCATAGTCTGCATCACAGTATCCTACTAATTCACTGTTGTCGTTCTTGCCCATCCAAATACCTTTGGTCGGGCTCCCCTTGAGATAGCAAAAAATCCGTTCCACCGTGTGCCAATCAAAATTCGTTAGAGCTTGCATATGTTGGCTGACTTGATTGACCGCGTAGCATAGGTCAGGCCTTGTGATTGTAAGGTAGATTAATTTACCCACAAGTCGACGGTATCTCCCCACATCCTCGTACGGCTCATCAAGCTTATTGACCGGGGCGTTAGGCGGCGTTTTCTTCATCTCCCCCCTTCGCTTGACCTGGTAGCCTTCTTCAAGTGGCGTGGACACTGGTTTGGCTCCAAGTTTACCTATCTCATTTAGAAGATCAAGTGTATACTTTCGTTGGGATAGAAACAAACCCTCTAGATAGCGAGAGATTTCAATCCCAATAAAGTATTTAAGCTCACCAAGATCTTTAATATCAAATGTAGAGTTAAGAAAAGTTTTGGTGTTGCATATACCGTCCTTATCGTCGCCAGAAATGATGATATCGTCCACATAGATCAAGACCACGACCAGGCCACCAGTAGAGCGAAGAGTAAACAAGGTGTGATCCGCTTCTGAACGCTTGTAGCCATGGGTACGAAGAGTAGAGCAAAGCTTGTGGTACCATGCTCATGGAGATTGTTTCAAACCATAAATAGCTTTGCGGAGCCTAAGAACCTTACCCGGAGCAACAATATTCTCCAAACCAGGAGGAGGATGCATATAGACTTCTTCCTCTAGCTCCCCCTGAAGGAAAGCATTCTTGATGTCCATCTGCCACAACTCCCAAGATAACTTTGTGGCGGGAGAGAGAACAACTCGAACGGTGTTTAACTTCGCTACAGGTGCAAATGTATCCGTGTAGTCGGTTCCATATGTTTGGGTGAAGCCCTTGGCCACAAGGCGAGCTTTGTAGCGCTCTACATCACCATTACTGAGATACTTGATGGTGAACACCCATTTAGAGCTGACCGCTCTCTTACCCTTTGGTAGGTCGGCCTCGTCCCAAGTGTGGTTATAGACCATGGCACCTGTTTCATTGTCAACGCCGTCCAGCCACTCCTAGTGCTCTTTGGCCTCGTCGTAGGTTTGTGGAATAAACTGAGCATCAATCTTGCTAAGAAAAGCTGCATGAGCCGGCGGGACAATGTCAAGTGAGCACACGGCTTGGATAGGATAAGCCACGGCCTGATTATTGTAGTACACACGTTCGTCTCTCCAGATTGACGGAAATTTGAGACGCTCACTATGCCGTAGTTGGGGAATGACGGCAGTTGATGGCAGCAATGGCGCAGTATCGGCATTGGTTGTGTTGGGGTCACGATCAACCTCGTTGATATCTTCTTCTGGAGAACCCGATGTTGTCACTTGAGGCAGGGGTTGAGATTCGACCTCTGTTTCTTCTTGTCTTGATGGTGCTCCCTCAGAACTACTAGTAGAAGAATTGATAGGATCGTTGGATGTCTGATTTGGTCGTGTAACGCCGAGATGATCAAGCAAAACCCGCATATTTTTTGCTCGATCCGAGTTTGAATGAGACAAATCCTTCAAGCTGTCCCAATCCTTCTTGTCGTAGTAACCTTGGTGTTCAAGAAACTTCACATCTCGTGAAATGAGTGTACGACCATTAGTCGAATCATAACACTTGTACCCTTTTTGACTTGTTGAATAGCCAATGAACATGCATCTAGTGCTCTTGGCGTCGAGTTTACTCCGTTGTTC
Source organism: Camelina sativa (assembly GCF_000633955.1). Taxonomy (NCBI): domain Eukaryota; kingdom Viridiplantae; phylum Streptophyta; class Magnoliopsida; order Brassicales; family Brassicaceae; genus Camelina; species Camelina sativa. Next base: position 23,286,214 of record NC_025694.1, on the reverse strand, counting down.
ACCTGGTATTAAAACAAAACAAACACAACCAAAGACGCGTAAGTGGTTCAAAGAAGGTTTGGTTTTGTTTAGTACATCATAAGGTGATACATTGTGTAACACTTTTGTTGGTGTCCTATTGATCAGGTGACATTGTTGTGGAACATCATAGACCTTGCAACCTCCATAAGGTGTATGTTCTTCCTTTCCGCCACTCCATTTTGTTGTGGCGTGTATGGGCAACTTGTTTGCTGTAAAATGCCATGTCTTGAGAGATGTTTTTTTAACTTGTGGCTTGTGTATTCTCCCCTATTATCCGATCTTAGTATCTTTATTTTAGCATTGAAATGATTAGTAACATAATTCTGAAATTAACAAAGGCACCATAGACTCTATCTTTAGATGGTAGCAATGTAAGCCAAGTATACTTAGATTTCTCATCAATAAAAGTCACAAAATACTTGTTATTATCTCTAGATAGGCAAGGAGATGTCCATACATCAGAGTGTACTAAATCAAAGCAATGTTCATAAATTGTAGTAGATTTAGGGAAAATAGACTTGCAATGTTTGCCAAGAATACAAGACTCACAACTAGAACTATCAAACGAAACATTAGGCAACATTAATTCGAAGGCACGAGAGTGAGGGTGTCCTAGTCTAGCATGCCAAACATCACTTGAAATAGCATTAAGGTTCGATAAAAACGAAAAACAATTAGATGAACTTGATGAGTTATTCTCTAGGACATAGAGATCTCCTTTAGCGTCCCCTTCTCCAAGAATCTTTCCAGTATCAATATCCTGAAAATGTACACTATTAGGCCCAAAAATAGTATAACAAGTTAGATCAGTAGTAGCTTTCTTAACCGATAGAAGATTAGAAGTAAAGGTAGGCATAAAGAAAGCTTTGGAATTCTTATTAAAAAGATTCAAGTCTCCTACTCCTTTAACCGGTATACGATCTCCATTAGCAATGGTAACATTTCCTAGAGATGGTTTTATGTTGTGTATGAGACTAGGGTTACTTATCATATGGTGAGAAGCACCCGAGTCAACAACAAGAGATTTATTAGGTTTTGAAGCAAAGAATGTGGTACCGAAATCTTTTAGTGCCGAGATGGACCTGATGAGAGCCTCCAAGTCGGATTTCCGCACAAAGTCTCCATAGGAAACCGTCGGGGCTGCTGCATCTCCTTGATTCACCATACCGGTACCTTGACCACTCGTTCCTTCTTGTGAGAGATTTGCCTTGAACTTAGCCGACTTAAGATGAGGGTGAAGAATCCAGCATTTGTCCTTCATATGGCCCTTTTTCTTACAATGGTCGCATACCACCACCTTCTTATCCTCATGCTTGGAGACTCCTTTGTTGGCGGTGAGTAACTCCTCCTTGCCGCTAAAGAGACCAAGTGAACCTTGTTCTTTCTGAACTTGAGAGCACACATCCTCAAGAGTTGGTAGCTTATCACCTCTAAGGATATGCTTGATGAGGTCGTTAAATGCAGGGTTGAGAGTTAATAAGAGACCAAAGACCTTATCTTGTTCTTTTCTCTCATTTAGGATGGCCGGATCTATGGTGCTTGGTCGTAGCATCTCAAGTTCGGCCCATAAAGACCTAAACTTTCCAAAGTGCTTCGTGAACTCCAAGTCTTCTTGGTGGAGACAGTTGATAGCCTTCTTAACCTCAAACACTCGAGTTAAGTTGGTCACGTTTCCATAAACATTCGCAAGCGTCTCCCACAACTCCTTGGCTGTCTCGTAATACGAGTATGCTTCAAGGATTGGTGCGTCCAGCGAGTTTTGGAGAATAGCAAGCATTGTCTGATCTTCTTGGAACCACTTGACATCCCTTTCTAGATCAGCCTCCTTGTCTTCCTTTTCTGCTTTACCATCCTCCTTAATGGCTTTTTTTGGAAGTTGATCCGTCTCAACATGGATCCATAATCCCCGGCCACTAAGTGCGGTCTTTGTGGTTCTTTTCCACAACAAGTAATTTGCTCCTTTGAGCAACACTGGAGTAACAATTGGTTTGTTGTTCTCCATAGTCACAGATCTAAGTATAAGCGGGTAGAATAGCGAGTATAAATAGAAAATAAGCGAATAGAATGAATAGAATGTCGAGTATAGCTGGAGAATAGAAGTATGAAGAGTATGTTTAGAGAGTTATTGATCGAATAACATGCTCTGATACCATGTTAGGATTAGCGGAAGTAGTGTAGAGATATATGAGATGGACTACAAGTTGGATATTCTATAATCCAGTGGATATTCTGTAATATGACAAGGTTACTACGGAAGGTTACTAGAAATCCAGTGGATATTCAGCGGAAGGATGTCAACATGGATATTCTATCACTAGTAATCCAGTGGATATTCTATCACAAGGGGTACATTTCTTCTTGTCCATTTTGTTGTGGCCTGTATGGGTAACTTGTGTAGAGATGGACTACAAACAAATTAAAATATTGTTTCACAGCATAAAATATATTACATTGAAAATTTTGTTCAACGAAATGAAAGCTATGTTTTAGGATAAAGACCTTTGCGGATGAAAACAGTGAATGAGTTGTCAAAAGAAGGTCATGTGAAGAGCTCCGAGAACTCAGAAATAGGTGTTCAGAAATGTAGTCTTCCTGCAAAGTGTAAGACTGTGCTTCCCTAGGTCAAGGAAAACAATTCAAATAGAACATTATCCACCATCAAAAAGCAATCAGTGAACACTAGAATATCTGTAGTACTCAATAGCACAACCACTACGATAAAGGTACACTAGAGCAGAAAATTCCTTCCGCAGTTTGGAAACCAAGAATCGTTTTAGCATAACCTACAAAGCTATCTCAAAAACGCGAAACATCAAGGAAGGGCTTCACCTAGGGTTTTGCATTTTTATAGAGAAAGCCTCCGCAAAAATTAAGCTACTATATTTTACATTAAAGTTTCCAAATAGTAAAGATTCAAGGCTACAGAAGACCAGAGAAAACAAGATGTGCACATATAATCAGAACCCCTTAATACATCATGTATAATGAAAGTTTTCCTTGAAAGTTTTCCATGGAGTAGAGAGTATCTCAACCAATAGAGTATAAAAAATAATAATGAAAAAAATAAAAGTCTTCTCGAACTTACATGGTGCTAGATTTATGGTATAACATGTGAGATGTCAATTTATCAGCCTTTAGAATCCAGATATTGTCAGATGAAAATCTGACATCACGCAATCTCCCCTGCCAAAGTCAGGGTATGAAAATTCAGCAAAGTTGCGAGCAAAAGGAAAACAAGGAAGTTGGAAATTCAACATAGTTATGAGCAAAAGAAAAAACAGAATCGTATATGTCACAATCATGATCCAAAAAAAAAAAAGAAATGTACCCCTTCCAGTGGGATATTCTGTAATCCAGAATCTATAGTGAAAGCTACTATTCCCTTCTCAGAGAAAATGTGCAGGGCATATACAGTGATCACGTCCATGCTGACATCCTTCAAATAGTTAGAAAAGGTTACTAGAGATAGAATGCAACAGGAAATTAAATACATATGTTCCACCGAAGTCAACCCGTCAGTTGTAAAGAATTTGAAGAGCTTACCACACTCTTTCTATACAGGACAGCTAAAATCGTAACCCTAGTCAAAACCAAAACCGTAACCAGCTCTGCCCAACCACAACCTCAGGCACATAAACCCTAGTCAAAACAAAAACAAAAAAGATAATGAAATAAAGTCGATTAATGCGGTCATAGACAGAATTAGGAGATATTACCCTCAACGTTTCTAGCAACTATACTCGTACTCTGACATAAAACCCTGCTATAAGTCAAAGTATCCCAGACATGTAGTGCCCCATCAGCATGAAGCACAAATATATAATCTCTTCCGTGGACATCTGATACAAATAAATCTCGCACGGGTGGTGCAACCACTGTCCCCCTGCATTGCATGCTAAAAGACGCTATTTAGAAGAACATCTTAAAGCAAAAGTTAGCATTAGATAAGCATTGATTCTTTCTTCTAAGTATATAAAGTAAAGCAGTATGATAACATTCTGCTATCTACCAGTAAAATACGTGCCTTACGAAACCCCATAGACGACCAAATCCTGTGTCAAGACGCAGCTCCTGGTGGAAACCTGATCAGGGACAAATCATCTATAAGAGAATGGAAGAAACATCAAAATTGAGATACCAAGCCAATGCAGAGTATTCTACCTGATGATCTCTGAAAATACACAACAGGTTGGAAGCAAGAGACACAACCATCGGATCTCCCGAGAAATAGGTAGCCAGGCGATGCAGCAACACTGGTAACACGATTTTCGTTCAAGTGAGGTCCAGCATCCAAGTGAATCAGGTGATCAAGCGGGAAGGCTGATCCTGACTTATAGGCTGACGTATTTGAGACTCTAAGGACGTAAATAGCACCAGACGAAGTAAGGGCGTAAACAAAGAAGACGAGAGGATCACTGCCCTGCCACATTCAATTCCGTAGCTTTCAACCTCAACATACAACTAAATAAAGCAATAAATTAAAGGATCAAAATGCAGTAGAGAAGACAGCGATATCTAACCTCGTAGGTGTATACAACGGCAAAAGGAGAGAGGGTATGATCAAAGACGAAACGCAGCCTAGTTATTGGAAATCCCGATTTAGCAGAGAGCTGGAGAATCTCGAGAGCATTTGGTCTCGTCTTATTGATTCTCCAAATGAAATAGATCGGAGGTTCTCCTAGTACAGAGCTAGAAGCGTAGTCTTCATTGGAAGGAAGCCAAACACACTCATCGTCCTCACTTGAATTAGTACCGATAGAAGGTGGAGGTGTAGGTGAAGGCACAGATATCTCGATCCATTTAAAGACATTTCCGCCGCCTCCAACAAGAACTTCCGTACCACCGGCAAGCGAATTCCGACGATTCTCCTCCATTTTGTTTGAACCCTAAAGCTCTGTCTCTCTTCACTCGGAGAAAATTGCAGACGAAAAAATATCGGTTCGGGTCTAACCAGGTTGGGGTCGGCTTGGGTCTAAAATTTCAGAACTTCCGTACCCATTCGGTTCTCGCTTTGATCCTCGGTTCAGTTCCGGTTCTTCGGGTTTAGGAAATTAGAATCCAATAGGGTATTTTACCGGTTTCAGGTTCGGATTCGGGCTTGGTTCCCGTTTTTAGTTTTGCCTAACCCTAATTTTAATTAATCATATTCCGTTCGGAAAATAAAAATGTAACCAGATTAATTTTTATTGGGGCTAAACTTTGGCCCATTAAATTAGTTACCTGAAACTACTGAAATAGTTGTGTAATGGCGTTCTGGGTTCATGTTCCCTATTTTGCATTTTTGGGTTTAGAGGTATAGGACCAGTTCAGATTTTTCTAAGGTTTGGATTCGGGTTGGATCCAGATCAAACATTTTGGCGTTCGGATTCAAATTACCTAAAGTTCTCAAAACTCAAAATTTTAACGATCCAACACCCTTCCCCTTCTCTATAGCCAATCCTAGATTTCCGCGTGAAGCACCATCCATATTGATTTTAACCCATCCCTCTACCGTCGTTTCCCAAACAATCATCCTTTCCTCACGTCGCTCACCATTTGCATGCCCTCTCATCACCTCCTTAGCCAAATCTTTGATGAAACAAACATGATCACCACATTTACCATTATCACCAAAAATATTCCCACACCTCCATTTTAGTCAGGGGCAGGCTTTGAGCCCTACGTGGTTGCGTGCATGTTGTTTCTTGCTCGGAAGGCTCACACGGGATGACCAACGTATTTGGAATGCTTGGACTTCTTTTTCATGGTTTGTTATGCTTTCACCTTCAAAACTTGTGCTATCCTAAACTATTTTCAGGCTGTTGGGATGCCTACGATCTAACCGCCAAGAGAGAATATCTTGGGCATAACTGGAAGTTACTGGAGTAAAGGATCCGGAAGGCGGAGCGAAAAATTCGACACCTCGAGAGTGACCCCTTCCAACTGGGCAAGAGGGTTCGACTTGATTGCCCCGATCTCGGACCGCCTTTGAGTGTACATTAGAAACCAAGGGAGGAGGCATAATTTGTCTCCCAAATTCAATGAAGGTTCTTCATCTGGAGTAGATAGCCCCGCTGGGTTTTATGTCTGAGTACGAGTATAGCTGCTAGAAACGTTGAGGGTAATATCTCCTAATTTTGTATATGACCACATTAATCCACTTTTTTTTTTTTTTTTTTTTTTTTTTNTGTTAGGTAGACTTCTGAGAAATTTCTTGACCAGCTTCTTTTCCTTGTATTATTTACCTAAAACAACAAATTCTTGAGCAATACCACTCAACCGGCTACTATAATCTGCCACAGATTCGGTTTCAGTCATTTGCAGATTCTCAAATTCAGAAGCAAGATTGTCCAGCCTCGTACGCCTAACTCGACATGTGCCTTCAAAAGTGACGACCAGAATGTCCCACGCCTCCTTAGCTGACACACACCCTTGAACTTGGTTGAAGATATCTCTTGGCAGAGATTTGAAGATAACAGACAACACCTACGAGTTGTGCTTGGCCTCAGCCTTTTCTTCAGCGGTCCACTTCTTTCTGTGTTTTTGCACCACTTCACCATCTTCATTCTTCTCAGTTGGATGAGACCAAGCATCCTCCACTACAAACTAAGCTTCCATGTCAACGCTCGAGATCCTGCTGGATTGAGACTTTCTAGTAACTAAAGCATTCTGGATCCAGTTTCAATGGCCCTTGTAACGCAACAACCTCCAGTGATTTCTCCATACCCTAGTCGCAAGATCTCACCTGTTGAAAAAGATATTAGAATTTTTTTATCAGATGTCTGCTCTGATAGCTATTGTTACGGTATAGAGAACACTGATACACAATAACACACTTGGAACGCGCCAAGCAAACGGTTTAATCAATCTTATAAAAACTCTCGTTTCTTACAAGACTTGAAACTAAGCTCAGTCTCCTATCTATCTAACACAACACCATGTGTAGATCTAAAAGAGTATAACACACACTCACCTTCAAAGCTTTTTGTATTTGCTTGAAGGTTTACAAATCTCACAACCTTTATCCCACGAGTGCTAACTCTTTTTGCGGCTAGCCCTCGTCACTTTATAACCCCACAAATGATCTCTAACCTAGATCTTTGTGTATCCTAACTAAAAGGAAATATTCCTTATCCCTAAGACAATATCTTCCCTTATCTTTTCTTATCAAATATACTCTCAATATCTCCGAGTATATCTTGATATCTTCGTCTTTCCTTCTCACGCATCATGTCATTGCGTCCACAATAATTCTCCACATCAGCACGCCATGACACGTCAGCATATCAGCCCTCTGAGACTTTTCACAGTTACCTGTTACCTTCAGAGCTCTGTTGCACTTTCAGCTATTGCCTTAGTACTTGGCCTCAAGATTGACCAAGCTAAATTGGAGCGAAAACTTGAAAAAGCAAGGCAAAGGAATCTCAAAAATTGGCAATCGTTTCTGGATCTAGCAAAGTCTGACCACTATATTCGTAAAAACCAGAGTTATGTACTTGAGGTTGTAAGAAAAGAAAAGATTTGATTGTCAAAACTGCAAAAGAATTATACTTTTTTTGTTATCTTGACTTAGTTCGTTGAGTTTTTAGTCTGCACTCTGCACTTTATTGATTAATGTGGCTGTTGGTCTTTTGTCTATTAATGAGCTCTGTAGAAGAGCATACAAGTGGACTATTGAAGATGAGAAGGTCCAATTCAAATAATGGGCCTAAATTCAGGCCCATGTTTTTAATATTCAGAGACGCACGACGGGAACAATGATCGCCGTTTCTTGTGCGATTACCTCACTCTCCGGTTATAAACCCTAGCCGCGTCTTCTGGACAATTTCAATTCCAATTTCAATTTCGTTGAGAGAAGAAGATACAATCCAGAGGAAAAAAATCACTTCTTTTTCCTTCTGGGTTGAGGGAAGAAGATGAAGCCTTCCCAGAAGAGGGAACGCAAACACAAAAGACAAGATGCTTCATCGGCGGAAAACGCCGGCGGCGGCGAAGTTAAAGAAGAAGCATCGTTACCTCAATCCCCTGAGCCAGTTTCAGCTTCCGAAGCCAACAACCCATCTCCGTCGCGACGTAACCGTGGGAGAGGGAAAAAGCGTAGACTGAACAACCAATCAGAAGACAATAATAACCAGAGGACGTCGTCTCCGGAGCGTAGATCTCGTCACCATCACTCTGATCAGAAGAATGGTGATTGTAGCAATGGGATGGTTGTTTCAACAACTACTGATTCGATTCCTTCTGCTCCGAGTTGGGAGACTGTTGTTAAAGTTGTCCCTTCAATGGATGCT
>NC_025694.1:23277173-23277542 GCF_000633955.1 Camelina sativa | reverse complement strand
TTTTTTTTTTTTTTTTTTTTATTGTCAAACAAATAAAGTCAATTAATGCGATCATATACAGAATTAGGAGATATTACCCTCAAAGTTTCTAGCAGCTATATCCGTACTCTGACATAAAACCCTGCTATAAGTCAAAGTATCCCACACATGTAGTGTCTTTATGGTGGCTATTGTTACGGTATAGAGAACACTGATACACAATAACACACTTGGAACGCGCCAAGCAAACGGTTTAATCAATCTTATAAAAACTCTCGTTTCTTACAAGACTTGAAACTAAGCTCAGTCTCCTATCTATCTAACACAACACCATGTGTAGATCTAAAAGAGTATAACACACACTCACCTTCAAAGCTTTTTGTATTTGCT